>NC_090796.1:4482500-4782500 GCF_040054535.1 Antennarius striatus | reverse complement strand
ACTTTCTCTGAACCAAAAAACTGTTGTACTATTTTAACCTTATTTTTACAACTGACAAACCAACAGGAGTTGGAGGTCATTAGTCCAATGGGGGGAATTAAGCACAATAACTCAAAACATTTTGAATGGATTTCACTAAATCTGTGGTAGGTTCTAGGTACATGGTTTTCAATGTTGAGGCTTGCAGGAAGATAGTATAGATGATGTGGATTTAATCCTACCATGAAGGAGCCATGTCTTTCTGGAAAGCGATTCACTTGGGATGACGGTGTTATTCTTAGTAGTCAAATTCTTTCATCGGGAGTTGTTTTCATTTTAAGTTGGTGGCAGAAATGTGATTTTGTGGGAAAACCTGCACAAATAAATCCAGAATTATTTGCATAATTTGCCACCACAAGGGTTGATTGTAAAAATACATTTTGGAATCTGACCATTTTTTCAAAAAATATTCTGTCCCCGATTTGTACTGCAGAAATTTCTTTTCTGACGTTGAACTGCATCATGAAATTTGGATATTGTAACACAAAAACAGGTTTTGGTAACTCGACTTTCCAGTCATTAGTGGAGCCTCTGCAATAGCTTTCTGTTCCTTCTTAACCTCAGGCCATTCCAGTGCCTCTTGTCACCATCTACATGGTTTCCATGTCCATTTGATGGCAAAGCGTCAATCTCACAGATGTCAATATACCTTCAATAAACAACAGGGACAATGAAACAATTATTCAAGCATTTCACATTAGTACATGCTGCCTAGGAAACAGAAAGTACAACTGAGAAGGTAAAGACCACTTACAGAGCACAGTAAATACCAAAGCTGGGACCACCTCAGCTGTTTGCTCATTACAGATCAGACTGGCCTGCCTGGAAGCCATGTTGATTTTGGCACATGAAGCTGAACACTGCCCTCAAAGAAACAATTGAGTTTCCTGGTTGTGCCTTCAAGGAAGGGTTTTTGAATAGGAAAAATGTAGTGTTGCTTGCTTGTTCAGAGATGTAGTGCATATGTTTGCGCATAGTACACCCAGTGGCTGCATTTTTATATACATGGCAACAAAAACACTTATGGGGAGTAATTTAATCTCTCTAGTAGGTGCCAACTCTTGTGAAATTGAATTGTGAATGGAAGTTTAAATTAAGAATGTATTCATTTAGTGAATGTAATGTGATGTTGATGAAACCAGCCCAATGAAAAGAAAATGTGAAATACCAGATGAAAAAAAAAAAGAAATTATGATTGCTGATAACTTTCTATACATCACTCCTGCATTAAACCAGGAAGCTGTGATGCACTGAGTGAACCTGGTCTGTTTAGTTTTTTTGACACTAAATTTGATGTATCCAAAATGAACAAGTGCAGAAATATGAGAAAATTGCATGTGAATTGTTGAAAATGTCATCATTAGCATCTTGGTACATAACTTAATGTCCAGAAGTGGTGGAAGGGACATTTATTTCAAGCAGTATAATTACAAGTGAAAGTTTACTTTGTTTAGACAATGTGACTGTGTTGTTCCTTTCTATACAAAAGCAAAGCCAATGTTACAGCAGTCCAGTCTGTAATAGCACAGGTTTACAAGGAAATGTACTATCAACTATCACTATCATACTTCTGACAATATGATGGTTTAAACCTATTTCAGGTTCTGATTCTCACGGATACTTTAATTTCCATTTGTGTCTCATGACAAAGGCTAAAAGTTTATTGCTCAGCTGATCATCTATGGAGTTTATTTATTAAGGATTCCCACTATTGTAATGGACGGATATGTGTGCAAATAAAGGTGATGCAGATCATCTGTGAGACACAAGAGAACCTGAAGTGTGTAACCTATTATTTCCTTAAGACCATAAAATAGGTCAACAGTGACCAAACGGAGCATTCAAGTACTAAGAACATTACCTCTTCATTTAGATATATAAATGAAGGCCTCTTTTTTTTAAACTTCCTGAAAAGGCTGCTATATACATTAACTACTAATTTTACCATTATTTTTATGTGGTGATCAAGTCTGTTCTACTGAGCAAATTTAGTCTCGCAAGCTTGATTAAAATAATTTGAGGACTTAAACCATTCTCATCAGAAGTCACTTGGGCACTAAAGGACATGTGTAATATGCACAACAATGATTTCAGCAAGTTTGGATGATGTGCAAAACAATGTGATCCTTTGCACATCCTGTTTGACATTAAACAACCGTTTTAAATTAAGCCTTTCATTTTGATTGAGAAAGATCCAGAACTGATGCTAGTATCACAATGACGAAAGAAAGGCTGATATTTGAATTCAGTTGTTCGAAACAAACAAAAAAAAAAGATGTGAATTCTATTTGTTTGCAAATGATCATTCTTCTGACGTTCTGCACAGCGTTCCAATTTCTTTTTGGAGTCACCCTTGTACGATAACCATTATAATGGAGAAACTTATCAACTAGTAGACCTGCATGTCGTATGTACAGTATTTTACAATAGTAATGTAATACCATGGTGTTACTGGTGGCAGCAAAATGCAAAAGAATCTACAGGAGATGAAAAATGACATATAACCACAAAACAAAGTGTATTTCTTTTATTTGCAGTACATGTTTTTTTTTTAAAGAGGTGGCATCATCAGATCCCAGTGCATGTAATCTAATAGTGCACTTTTTCATTGGTTGCGGTTTTTGGGATGCGCAAATCCAGAGGAATTTTTAAAACTACTTGCATGGCTGGATTTTCTAGCAAACATCACAAACCAGCACAATACATAATATTGATTTCTTGTAGGTATTTACTCATCTTTTCGTGTTTATTAACATCGTGGTCCTAACCACAGTCTAAATCAACATCTGTTGTCCACGTTGTGACCCCAAAGAGCTTCCCGTCTCTGCATCAAACCGTGGCCAGCAGAATCATTTGGTGGGTACGACTGATTACACCATGGCTATAAACAAGTCACAGAAATAAAAACTGATCTTATTCATAAAAAAGGAAAACATGGATTGACAGTACCAAACATTTTCTTTACCTTCAGGAGACAGCTAACAAAGGCTAGGCCTATCACATACTACTAGCACAGTTTGCTGAAGGTATTGCACATTAACTTTAAAAAAAACAAAAAAAAACCATAACAATTCTTACTTCTAGGTGAAGTATACATAATGTACAAAACTAGAAGTCTGTTGAAACCAACAAATAGTACACTTTCAAATAAATAAATAATGGAATCTGTTATTCACACGTCTTCGATAGCTAAATCTGCAGGCGACTAAGTATATGCAAGAACTGGCAGAAATTCAGCGTGAGGTAGTTCATCAAAGCCTACGTAAATCAGAATGACATTGGTTTGACAGAAGCAGTATATATAAAAAAGCAATAACCTCAAATGAAAAGTCTAAATACTCCAATTGAAGGCCCTAATGTTGGGCAAAAAAAATTAAGAGCACTTTAGACAGCAATGTGTATTTTTCTGATTGACTACTTTAGCTAATTTAACAAATGGATGCACACCACTGATTTTCTCCATCATATGAATGCATCGACCTCCCACATTAACTTGACAACTGTTCAAATCCCTTGAAGCTCGATATTAAGCAAATCTTTCGTCTTCCTAAAAACCAAATGGACCCTATGGCACCCAGCTGTTTGTAATTTCAAACAGAAAAAATAGTATCAATAACATTAAAAAGGGTTGCACCTCAGAAGCTGTTTTTTAGAGATAAATTGTTTTTGAGTATTTACACCCAGAAAGTGCTAATGTACTATTATTACATGCTAGTGTTGACTTACAATGCTAGCATAAGTTAGCTAATGTATAAATGTTTAATGTTAACTAAATGACAAATCTAACTCATTAAATGTTACGTTGTTCATTGACAGCAGTAAAATTAACTTGCATGTCCATGACATGTGTTTTGCAGCTCAGTGACAAAGCTAACACTTAACCAGAAATTAAGTAACAGTAGTTTAGCTGTAATGTTAATGTATTTCCATGTTACTTATTGACACAGATGTGAAAAAGACTTGATATTATCTGGTGGAAACTGAAATAACCACAATTGATAAAAGGCTCTTTAGTATTAATGTTATGCTTTAAAACAATTTCAAAACAAGGTTATAAATGATTATTTCAATGAACGACCAAACAAAGATGAAGAGAATATTTATATAAATCATTCTAAACAGTGTTGAGGTTTTTAATTATGAAACTGATGCGTCTACTATGTGAACGGGTATTTCATATAAGATATTGTTCTGCACACTAAAACAAATTTCATTTAACAAAAGTCATTTTCATCTGACACAGCTATAGACGATTATCCATTATTAAGGTTTTTACATGTACAAGTTTTAATGGTGCAACCCAATTTAGTCAGTTCTGAGTGAGAAAACGGCTAGTTGTTACCAAGTCTGTGTTAATGCCTCTGTTGTCAAAATCTCACATCTGCCTCTACAGGCAGGAAATGAAGTTACGCAACATTTCCGTCAGCCATAAAACCTAAACCTCAGTTAAAGCAAGAACTTTAAATTGAAAATAGCATGGACTTGTTTAATTAATGACCATAATATTCATAACTACTAAAAATTACACAAATTGCTTACATAGCTTTCAGCTAATATGACTTACCATATTTTTTTGTGTTAGTAGTTACACTTTACAAAATTAATTAACTGTTTATGATTAGCTCAGCCTCTCAGAAGTTTTTGTAACAAAAGCATCAATTTTCCTTCTAACGGTAAACAGAATCCAAAACCCATCACAGGATACTGACAATAATGCAGTCACTCATTCTTTTAGTTTGACCCAGTAGTAAAAGTTTAAATGTCCCTATTACAATCACCACATTGAATTAATAAGCAAAGGGAAAAATCATATCAACTTATATTCAGGTTGCTGTCACTGCAAAGAAACAGGTTTCACTTTGATGAAAGACCTTGATTAAACTGCCTCTTCTTTTGAAACGACATGTACGCCATCACCTCTTTACCCTGCAACACACCAGTCTCCCACTCAAGGGTCAGAACTCAAAATAAGTAGAAAAATATACGATACATTTGTGAGAACTACAACCCCATCATACATTACTGGTTTGACATAAAAACTAATGCTGTTGTCCAGTCACCGTAAAAACCAACACATAACGAATACACATCTGTTCAGGTACTCAATAACAAACAGGCACTTTTCCTCTCAAAATTCGACAAAAAAAATAATCAAAGGGCACTATTATTGCATACCATGAGAATAATTTGTTGGTTTCGACTCGGTGTTTGTGCTGCTATTTAAACTCTTCTTGTTCTTTTCATTCAATTCACAATCGCAGGCAAATCTGGGAGACAAAAGTATGGCCAACTAAAAAAAAATTACTTTTCAAATTTTCAAATCGCCTAAAGTACATTACTAATCACAGGATATGGTAGTAACAAGCAGAAATCTGTTCATACTGCATCATCAGGCTGCAAAACCACAGTCCCTCGTCCCACTAGAAGCACGTTCACAACCGTTCAATAGCAAGATTACCTACTTGACCAAATCACATTCTACTTACACCATCACCAACTTTACAACCTCACACAACTCCAAAAATCTTCATACGCGTGACAAAAACATTCTCAAGTCCCGATGCCGTCGAAGCAAACCAGCTGAGAGCGTGCAAGCGCTCTGTGCATTCAGTCCTCCAAAGCGATAACCACAACTCCCAGTCCCACTATGTCACTCCTGTTGCAGAAGAGGAAGAGATTCGTAAAAGCACTTAGAAGAGACAGTCGTTCAACAGATCAGCACTATGTTGCTGGACCGAACTGAATCATTATCAACCCCATAGCTTGAACATTAAAAAAAAAAAATCAATCCCCTGGTGACATTTTGTAATCCGATCCTGTTTGAACACAATGGCACATGAGCAATTATAACGCTTTCATTTCAGTTTCAAAATGTTGGAAGTAGTGACTCACAAGAAATTCTTGTACGTTCTTGTAAGTTTATCTACTGTACACGATCTCAACTCAATGGATAAGCTGAATGCATTTAAAAGCATATCCATAAGACCAAACATCTCAATTATGTTTCAATGGCTCACTGCAAACTTGTATCGAAGATTAAACTATATCTACCATAAAATTGGTACAAACTTAGTCCACATATATATGGCAAATTGTAAAAGTAGTAGCTTACAAGTGAAACATAATGACTTTCAACAGAAAACAGATCACATTAAAACATCTTACAGATATTTCTTTAAATTCTCACTGTCGGTCAATACAAACCAGACCATAGAGAAATCAGAAAAAATTCAATCAACGTCATCTTAGGCTTCTGAAAAAAGAAATACCACAATAATTTACAGCTAGGACTCAAACGAAAGGTAATTCTAATCTTAAAAAAAGACAACTTGTAATGAAAAGGGAAAAAAAAAAGATCTGTCCTTTCAGAAATCGCTACACGACTGAAGACAAGCACAGACGAGGGGGGGATGGGGGGTAATGTAAAGGGTCGTGGCCAGGAGACAGTGTTGAGCTAGAGGTCTTGCATGTGGCCGGTGGATCATGCCCAGCACAGAACCAGGAAGAAGTGTCGATGATAGTCATCTGCAGTAGCCCAACAGGGCGGTGGCTGTAGCAGCAGCGGCAGCAGCGAGGACAGCGACGGTGCCGGCTGTCTCCAGACTGCCGTCTGTGTCGGTCAGGGTCAGGGAGAAGGAAGAGGTGTGGTGCTGGTGGTGCTGCTGGGGGCTGCTGCTCACTGCTGCACCTGTGCTATAAGGTGCAGGAAAAGGCCGGTGGTCAGCCCTGAGTGGCAACTTTAAACAGCACCATGTAGGTTTAAATTCAAGATGTGACTCAACTTATTTCATACATGACATGTTAAAAAACAAGGATGGAATACTGATATGAGCGTTCATTCATTCCATGATACAGCAAGGATGATTATCTAAAAGACAAACTGAATATGCAGTTCCATAAAGCATATGTCAACACAAGTGGGATTGTTTGGCCTCAGCATGGGTATGCTCTCTACCGTTTTCCTGGATAGCACACACTCAACTCACTAGTTTCTCTGACCAGATGCCCATACATGATTTCATTAATGCTTTAAAATCAAGGCAAATGAGTGCTCTAAACTGATTAGACTGGTATCAACATGTCTCCTCTGCATGTGAACTGAGCTTTACAGGTGTTGAGTCCAACTAACCGGCATGCCTTAACGTCAGAAGGATCTAGAATGTCTCATTTGTACAATGAAACAAGTTAAACCTGAACAATCTTCTTAGTCAGCTTTTAGTGCACAGACACTAAAGGATCACCCTGTTCAATGTAATTTTTATTCGATGGGTACAATTTGTGATTTTCTTTTATAATCACAACCCACTTTATTATTTACAGGTACAGTGCCTTGTGAAAGTATTGGCCACCCAAAAAACTTGTTGATATTTTGCCACATTTCAGGCTTCAAACTTTAAGATAACTGAAAATATTTTTCAAGAATCAAAAACATTGTAGACACAATCGTGAAGTGGAACCAAATTTAACATTTTATATTGTGTTTACAAATAAACTGAAAAGTAGGACATGCAAATGTGAGACCAAATGACACATAGGTGAACTCGGTCATTGTTGTCAATTAGATCAACATTGGATCATTCAGAAGTCATCAGGGAACTTCTGGAGTCGTTTGGCTGAGCTGAGACAACAGGGAGCCAACATGTTTGCACATCCTACTTTTCAGTTTTGTATTTGTAAACATAATATGTTGAATAAATTTGGTTCCACTTCATGATTGTGTCTCACATATTTTTGTTTCATGAAAAATATTTTTAGTTAGTCATCTTTAAGTTCGAAGCCTGAAATGTGGCAAAATATCAAAAAGGTCTTGTGGAGGGCCGATACTTTCGCAAGGCACTGTATTTCCTCAGAAGAGCCAGAAGCATTAACAAAAAGCTTAGGAGAGGTTAACTGTCCCATGGTTTAATGGGACTCGTACTAAAATTAAAGTCGTATAACTAGCAGAAATCCCTTGGGCAGAAAAATTGTTCATTCCAAACTTAAAAATTATGTCACTAAAATATCCTTAGTTTCTCTGCTTTTTTTTAACCAAACAAAATAAGTGAAAGAACAAAATGTTAAAGGACCTCAGAGACAGAGGACAGTATTGATTATGTTCACTTAAACTTTTAATCTGTCAGGCACAAGAACCTCCACTAACCTATGGATGCTGGCTGTCCCCTGATGACACCATTCTTTGTCCTTTCCTCCCAGTCCAACACTTCTTTGTATATCAACTCTGCAAAAAACCACAATGTAATAAGTTAAGAGAATGCTAAAGACAGACACGATTACTGGAATCAAAAAGCTCCTGATGTGTAGATATCAGAACTTGTGACACTAAACACACAGGTAGTCTATGTTTCTAGTTCATCACAGCTAAGAAAGTATTACACATGAAAGGATGATATAGGTTTTACACCCAGTCGATCGAGTTCAGTACATTCACAATTTATTTCTAGAGGAAACAGAGACAAGTTTTTAGAGAATTCTGTCAGTCAAATTTGAGCAGTTTTAAAAAAAGAAACACATATTAATTATTATTATTATTATTATATTAATCCATTTTATATTATATTGCATAAGTGTTTTTTCCGTAGATGAAAATTTCAAGCAAAAATATTATTTGATAGTCACTCAGCCATATTCAACGATTTACATTTAAAACTCATTCCAACAGTCTGTAAAAATATTTTCAACAAGGCAATCAGAGACTGCGACATCCCGCGACACCCCTGAATTCAAAATTTTACACTGACCTACTTTCATAATGTTGCAGCAATGAATTCTATATTGTACTATCGAGTATGACATTGACCTTGTTTTCCAAAGGTGAAGGTCATCATCACATTTTTGTGCCTCTGGCTTCCTGAGAATGTTTTTTGTTTTGTGATTATATCTCATCAGGTTTCAGAGATGTGTACCAACAAAGTTATAAAAGTGAAAATTTGACCTTGACCTAGTTTTTTCAAGTCAACATTGTGATTTAATTTTGATCCCCTTGCCTCCCTGAATATAATGCTTTTTGTTTCGTCTTTCCATCTTATCCGGTTCCTGAAATATGTGCAAAAAAGTTTACAAATTTGACCTTGACCTAGTTTTCTCAAAATCAAGGTCATCATCTCATTTTCATCCCCTTTGCCGCCCGAGTAATGTGCTTTTTGTTTCATCTTTCTATCTGCAACTGAAGATATGTGGTGGACAGATGGACAATTACACCACCGCTTCGCGGGATGTAATGATACAATTATATATATATAAGTATACAATTAGATATTTTTACAATTTTATGACTATTGAAATAGAAAAGTACTGTAGTGGAAAGTTTTTAATACAATAAAATACAAATAATATAATAAAATATCATTTCTTGACCCAAAAATCTAGAGTGTCAAATCTTTCAGCACTTGGGAGAAACGGCCCCAGGAAGCCTCGAGGTCATGAAAGATTCTGCAAGAATCTAATCTGTTTTTAGAAGTGTTTGCGTAAATGTCAGTATATGTTAATAATTTTGTCTGCACTAAATGTCTGTGTGACTGATTAGGTTATGTCATCAGCCATGTGAAACTGTCGACTAGATGTCTCTGCTAACTTCTTGAGGTCATGATGTACCTACTGAAACTGGGGGAAAGATTAGTGGAGAGCAGAGGGAATGAAGTTAAACAACTGATTCACACCACCCATAGTTACGCCTTTAGAGTATAAAAAGAGATGTGATCCATGTTTTAGTTGGTACTTGAAGTTTTTCCTGTACCCAGAGTACTCTGCAACAACACACCGGAGGACTTTTTCATCGTCTCCAGAGCTCTCATCATGCTTAGATAAGTATTTGTTGAACCTGTCTGTCTGTCAATATCATCGATGATATTATTGGACTTGTACTCAACCTATTGATGATATTATTGTACTGCTACTCAACCTATACATGATTTGAATTGACAAATATCTTGTATTTTACACCGTCTCCTGTCCTTAAGAAAAACGAAACCCCCACCACAGTACCAAAGTCCATCTATAGTTAATTCAACTATAAAATTAGGACCATGTATCAGACATAAGCATATTCCTAATTAAACACTAAAAAGCTTTAATACTGGATTCAGATTGAGGGTAAGACTTCACAGAGACTGAGCATGAACACAGATCAACCTCATACATGACGTTCAAAGTAAGACGGCAATGAGAGAGGATTAACTACCTTTCCACTCCTCTACTGTGTGCTCCCTCTCATCCAGTTGCTTGTCTGTGATGACGGGTGGTGGCTGGAAAACAGATGGACACATTATTTCTATGTTTATATGCATCTCCTGAACAGATACTCATCCTAAGCATAGAGCAACAAGTCCAAACACCTCACACAACAATGTTTTGACTCTGTTGATGTTCAATATCATCCGACTTAATGGTGGTAATAGTCTTGGTTTGAAGCATAAACAAAATAAAAATTCTGAAATCCCATTCCCCTCTCCTTGAGCTGGAATAAACTGTTGCAGTCAGATGTGTAGCTATCTGTTCTTTTCAGAGTCAAACGGAGATTTTAGCTTTTGAATATGGTTAGCACAAAACCTGAGCTAGGTCAGCGCCTTCTAAGGCTGCAGTCAGGTCTAGAGAGTCCTTTGATAAGAGGGAAGACAGCAAAAACTCAAAATCAGTTTCTTTGTCCTGTTTTCTTTATGGGGATCAGATGGAAAACCTTAATGCCACATGATGGGTCTATGCACCAATCAGAATTCAGCAACACTTTTTTGTCGCTGTGTTGTTAATGGAACTTGGCTGCCAGGTTGTTTTCAAAGTTGAACAAGCAACACTCAGTCCTAATAAGGCTCGTCTATCTTTTAGTGCTATTCAGAAAGTGTATTTAGTTAAGCGTTTTTTTAAAACTCATTACTCATTAGAAAAATACTTATGAATCGAGTACTTACTGCCTCAACTTCGGTCGGGTCGTACCACACATTGATATAGGGGTGTTGAAGAGCCTCGTCCACAGAGATTCGCTTTGATGCGTCTATTACCAGCATCTTGGATAGCAGGTCTCTGGCTTGGCTCGCTGCATCAACATTGTGGCAAAACATGATTGCATTAGTTTGACCATGAATTTAAAATTACATTCATCTTACATAATACTGCAAATAAGTTCAATTTGCTGCTCAAACAGGAAGTTGTAACAGTTAACAATGTCTGTGGATTATCTTCAATAACTGCTCATGATTTCTGGAGGGAAACTTTGCTGTTGAGTTTTTCAAAACCATCAACTGAAGCACCAGTGAAAAGCCCAAGTTCAATAGAAGGCAAATATCTGCCCTCTGTAATTTTTCTGTAAACATGTTTATTTTATATTTTACCCACAAAACATATGATGTACATCACTGATGCTTTACATGGCAACATTTTTTTCTTATGTTTCCTCTAGAGGGAAACAGCAGTAAACACAACACACTGTGGCTTTAAAATTCTCAAAAGACCAAAAATAAATATTATACTGTGATCAAAACTCACATGACAAATGTCAGCTGGAGAAATCTGTCCTTCTAAACAGACGCATCTCTTTCAGTCTGTATTTGGACTCTACCTTGATTCTGCTCACTTCTACAGTATCTGAAAGTCTTGCCAACATGGGCTGTCAGAGTATCAGCACTCCAGAGGAAGACACCATTGACATATTCATGCCTCTGTAAATTAACAAGGACAGGAAAAGCTCTTCTTTTCCCTTTCAACATTCCCATAAGCTCCACAGCCTTTGCCGTGAGTGCTCATGTATCCTTCTCTCCATTTAGACATCAACATACTTGAGGTCAAACGTCTCCTCACAGGAAGCAACTCGGTCTTCAGCTACCAGCACCGTAGCACTTAATCCAAGGCAGCTACTGAAATGTGATCAGTCACTGGGGCTCTGCTGTCAGCAAATGTTTTCTAAAGCTTTTAGAAATGAGCTCCTGGTCTTGACTGAACATTAACAAAGTATCATTAAGGTCTATTACAAACAGCACTGGTGTTATTTATGCAACATTAATTCATAATGGGACTGTGATTGTACTAGAATGGAGGTCTGTTCCATGTGCCAAATGCGTAAGTGGAAAAATTACAATGGGAAAATTCTCCCTATAACTAAAGCAATATTACTTTAGTGCTGCTGTTGCCAATTACTTCTGTTGGAAAATGACCAGACCAAATATACGTCATCTCACGTCCTGTCACCATTATTAATTCAAATATTCACAATAAGTGAAGTGCAAGCAGTATCTTTAACGTTAACAGTATTGAGAAAATCCTAATGTTTATTCCTATTGTTGACACACACTCCTGCTTACCTTTAAGTTTGTTGTGTTCAGAGTCTGCAGGAAACAGCACATCAGGGAAGAGCTTCTCGAAGCTGTAGCCAGCGTATCGAGGCCTGTTCTCCACGTAGGTCCTCACTGACTGGTTGAGCTTCATCAGGAACTCCTGAGACGGTGTCCCCAGCTGCTCGATCACCTTATTCCACTGGTCGATATCTTTAGGTTGCCCAATTAAGAAAACCTCTGGGGTGTGTGTAAACTAAAACTTCAATGTGATTAATAAAGACACGGAGCCTTCTGGAGTTGCTACATCTTGAAGAGCTCCATTCTGTCTTGATATGCCTAAAAGGTCACAACTGACTCAAACCTCTGTCAAATCTGTGTAAAAATAATGTAAAACATGTAGAAATTTGTAATATGCTGAATTTTAGGCACGAGAGGTTGTACTCACTTCAAGCTGTTCACTCAAATCAAGAAAATGTTTATACAGACTGAACACATATGAATAAGGAAATGTCTTCTCCACATCTTTTCTGAATTTGTGAACTAAAGAGTATCAACCGGTTACTACAATACTTGGGAAAAGGAGGTTAAGATACCGTTAGACCATCAAAACGATAAACAAGGACTACTTTCACATTACAAGGCACACTGTTCAAAGCAGATATTGGCCAAGTGTTTTACTCAGATTTGGTCAAGTGGATGGTTCTCATGAAACTGGCTCCAATCTAGACATGTCTGTCTTAAAAAGGAAAGAATGCACACTGGTAAATTTTTGCAACATCACTAACATCACGGCATTTGAATTCAAACAATTCTGTGTGCAGTCTAAGAAGAAGTCGACAGTGAAGTCAAGGGAGAAGAAAAACAAACGTCATGAAATTGGGACGGCATGTCCGGTAACTCCAGACAAGATCATCAGGTAAAAATGAGTTCCCATATTTTTTCGTGACAAGTCGTGACTACGGTAGAGGGCAACTGTGCCATGTTTTATTTTATGATTCCTTTTCTTGTGAAATTGTAAAATATTATTTAAAATCACAATACACGTTTTCTTTTTCAGTGTACTGCATATATAAAGAAGTGCTTGGAGAAGGGCCTTTGTTAAGGTGCTGTTAAACAACCTGTGGAAAAGGCGGTTCCTGCAGACATTGCTATATTACCCCGAGCTAATCAAAGACAACCATTAAACCAAATGTTGCTTGGGGAGAAGCACTTACTCAATCCATCCAATACACCCGTGTTTATAGACATTAATCACACCTTACCTGCTACGAAGACTCTTGCTTGAATAAAGGTTATGAGTCACTGACAGACACAGACGTAAACAATGAATACAATGCACCATCATTAAATTAAAAACATGGTAGTTTTCCCCACAGAGTGCAAAAAATATGAACAAAATGTCAGATGAGGAATACGACAAGATGGTATTTGGGGGTTTGGATGGAGGTTCAACGTAAGGATACGATCAGTGCCTGGAAACAACACACTACCTCGGACCATTTCAGCCATGATGCAGCCAACAGACCAGACATCAACTGAAAAATGAAATGACAACCACTGAGTTAGCATGCAGGACTGAAAAACATAAAACAAACCAAAGAAAAAAACACCCTCAAAAGAATAGACGGCAAAAACATCATGAGGTGGCAGGTGATGTGTGATACATGACAAAAATGAACTGCATGCAGTTGAGTGTGTTCATAAACCTGGGAAGCAACCCACAGAGCTTTAAATGATTATCAGTCTGTACGCACTGCAACTTTCTGCAAGAACGGCAGCATCACAAATCCAATAATCATTGCACTGAACAGTGAACCTTGAGGTTTGAAAAGAGAGACACTGGTTTTCAAAGCCTCCTGAAAAAAATGCTTTTCAGAACTGCATCTTAACACCCTCATAATCCTCGTTGCAATTCATATGTGTTAGCCTGTACGTCTCTGACCTACAGCTAGATATCATTTGCAGTTAATTTCTAGTATATTGAAAAGTTTGACAATACAGATCCATTACTCCTGTGACTGAGTAAATATTTATTCAGTACTGTTCTGTCATGGATGGTAACAGAGGATAACTTTGTCGGCTGAATCCTACCCAGGGCAGTTTCTTTTAATGTGAAAAAGAAAATGTATGTACGTTCTATACTACGTTAGAGATGACAGCAATAATATATATATATATTATATACACATACATACAAATATATATACACTTTTTTTTTGCCCGACTGTTGGTTGAACATTTACAAAGACATACGGTAAGCCACTTGAAGGGTAACATTTTCTATAATGAGATTCTCAGCTATAGGAGTGCAACAAATTTTATATTTTAATTTTAGGTTTTTTTGACTGTCAAGATTGAAGCAACATATTCAGTCCTTCAAAGTGAGAGGATGGTGTTGTGTTACTTTATGCATCTGTATGCAGGTGAAGTGATGCAAGTTGAGCTGTCAAGCAATCCAAGAAAGGATTTCTATTTGCTCACAGGATATGTTCTCCATACATTTAATGAAATGTACGTTCTGAAAAGACGATAGACCTTTGAGTGCTGTGATTGTTACACAAGAAGTGCCAGATTGCTGCAAGCAGCTCAAGGATACAATCCCTTCCTGGAAAAAGGATTTTGTGGCGAACCATTTCTGCCATAATGCAGCCCACAGCCCATATATCCACTACATATGCGCAGCACAAATGGAGAGGAGAAGAGAATAAGCAAAATAAATGCAACAAGTCAGCAGGAAATATTAGGGTTCAAAGTTTTCGTCAAGATAACAAAATTTTCATCAGTTTGCTAAAGCGGTGACACCGTTTACATATCCACCTGACAATGCCTATGTAAATGCTGCTTGACGAAATATCATGTATTTGTAAGATAAATATGAAGAAAGAATGGCTGACGACCAGAAGCAAGGAGATACTGTAGCTTGCCAGGCTTTGTCTGAAATGATCACATCTACCTACCAGGATCACCAATGATCAATAACATGCTTCTTCTGAAGGCCTGGGTTTCATCTATAAAAGCCTTGAATGCCATTTTTGATCACAATCACTGTCACTCAAGTATGTTAGCTTTCCTCCTGCTACCAACCTTTATGCTAAGCTAACTGGGCGGCAGTGGCTCAATGGTAAAGCGGGCGGTAGAGCGGGTCGTCCTATGATTTAAGATCGGCGGTTCTATTCCCGCTCCCGCCCCCCAAAATATACCCGGAGGTGAGCTGACAGTGGGAGGTGTCAGCTCACCTCCGAAGCACTGCCGAGGCACCCTTGAGCAAGGTGCCATCCCCTTTACAAATTGCTCATTTGAGGCGCACCAAGAAGGAGCTGCCCGCCACTCTACCTCCCCTGCATGCCTACAGGCCCCCTTGTGTGTGTGTGTGTGTGTGATACGGGGGCCTGTACTCACAAATATATATGTATGCATGCGTTTGAATCAGTAGCTAGAGTGTGCGTTCTTAATTTCCCTTCGGGGATCAAACCAGTATATAAAATAAAAAAACAAAAAACAAAAAAAACTGTCCTCTAAACTGATCTCTTTCTAGATGGTTGGTAGAGTTGAATCTTTCCATAAAACATGGTAAACAAACACATTCCCCAAAAACACAGTCTTGCAGAAAATATGATGTGTTCCAAGCAAGAGATCCAAGTGAACTTTCTGCAGCATGCACTGGTGCTTGCACCCACATTGGCGTTTTTTTGCACCCAGGACAATCCTCTTAAAAATATATCAAACACATGCTAAAGCACTGCTGGGACCTGGAGTCCCAAGACAGGAAGTTTTCCACAAAGCACTGATGCCCAACATGCCAACTTCCCATCTTAGGCCCCGTCCACACGATAACTTATTTTTTAAAAACGGAACTTTTTAAAAACGCATCGAAAATGATTCCCGTCCACACGACAGCATTTTTAAAAAAATCTCCATCCACACGTAAACGCAGCAGTGCATTTTCGAAGACTGCTATAAGCATGCCAAACCATGTGGTGGCAGTACTGAGTCAAATTTTATCCAATAGGAATCCTCCGTGTTTTGTTGTCACAAAACACGGGCCCATAAATATGACGTCACAGCGGTTTTCGTCGCAGGCAAGACGTTTTTAGCGTTTTTAAAAAGTCGCGGATACGCCGTCCACACGACAACGCAGACCCAGCGTTTTTTTAAAAATCCACCTCGTCCAGCGTTTTTAAAAAGTTGCGTTTTCGTTCCGGATATCTGCGTTGTCGTGTGGACGGAAAGGGTAAACGCAAAAAAAAAGTTGCATTTTTAAAATATCCGTTATCGTGTGGACGGGGCCTTAGAGTGACCTTAACAGGAACAGGGTATGTGTGTGAGTGTGTGGGGGTGGAGGTTTGTGAATGCGTATGTACGTGGGTTTGGGAGTGCTGTCAAAAAAGAAATCCCAAGGGAGAGGCCAATGCAGCAGGCCAGGCAGCAGCTCCAAACCGGCCGGTTGCTGTTGACTAGCTACTTTCTCTACTCACCATTGGCCTGATAGCCCATTCCCAGGATGACTTCTGGGGCACGGTAGTAGCGGGTGACAACGTAGGGCGTCATGAGAAGGCCAGTGGCTGCTGTCCTGGCCAGGCCAAAGTCCAGGATCTTCAGTGTGCAGTCAGACTTCACCACAATGTTGCTGGGCTTCAGGTCCTGCTCAGAACATACAACACAAGATGGATTTAGACTCAGGTGGTAGAGTGGAGGCATGAAACAGTAGGACTCGACTCTGATGGCAAACCTTTGAAAATGGTCCGTCTCCCAGTTAAAGCTTTCCTCATTTTCTCATGCTAATTTTGACAAATCAATCTGCCATATTATCAGAGATGTGATGACAAAGGTTTCAACTCCTGAGGCTACAATACAGACTGCCATCAACCATTTTATCTCTTATTACTTAGAAAAGTCATTTAAAAAACAGTAACAATGAAAGGTACATTGCAAAAATATTGAATAACAATCACGTTTATCTTTGTTATGATCACCTCCTGATTTAGAGCATGTTATACTTCTACTTCCATCATAGAGCACTTGACTAGCAAAATATACAATAGTTATTACCCCGAAAAGAGGAAAATCTTTGGTGCACATGACTCATGTTGCATCTGTTTATCTTCTGAAAGCTTTGCGTGCTGATATGTACCCTTGGACAGGGCTGGTTAGCTCCGCCAGTGGCACAATTAGTTCTGGCTGACTTAGCAAGAAGAGCTCCGCTAATCTACTGCTGCGTCTTTCACTGAGGCTAATTGACAGAGAGCCGTCACTGTGTGTGAATGTGTGTTATCAACTGTGTGTGCACAGAAAAGGAGGAGTCTTTTTTGTGTCTCACTGCTGGTGCTTCAGGATTTGGTGTGTGTGTTGGCCTGTGTTTTTTCTGCACTCTGTGCATTCTCTCCTCAGCACAACAACCTGGTCATGTCAGACTGAGTTTTCGATTGACTCCCAGATGCGAAAGAAATAGTGAACTATATTTCAAAGGAAAACAAAAGGCCAGATAGCAAAGTTCACCAATAAACAAATTATGAGAAGTTGGTTTTTCCATTGTGTGCAGTATACTAGTGTATAGGTGAGAGGACCAACATCAACACAAGGACTGTTTATCATGCCACGATAAAGTGTTGTGTCATTTCATTCATTTCAATGCTACTGTAAATAAGCCCGACATGAACTGAGAATAGATGTACCTTTCTCCTTTCAAACATCAGTTTGCTCTGTTAACAAAAACAGATCAAATGTGCAGCAATTTAAGAATAACCTTAAACTAAAAGAATAAAATCAAAATAAGCATATTGAATAATCTAAATGAATGTCAGACAAATGTATTTAAATCAAAGCTGAAAAACAAAGCTGATCGTGGAAAATATACTGGTCAACATTTAAGTGAATGAGTGCTTCTGTCATCCAGTTACTTCAAATACTCTGAAAACTTCAGTTTGTTAGTTATTACTGTAATTCTGTGGGCAGCAGGACAGTTATGTCAATAAAACTACAGGCTTTGACTGCAGAGGGTTTACAGTCCATAAACACTACGTAGCATGAATCAAATCACCTGAATAATAAAAAAACAGGCTGCTAGAACATAACTTCTCACACTTCTTACATTGGGAATTGGTTTGAATCAAAAAAATGGTAAGATTTGCTCCTCTAACACTCAACAAATATCTCGTTACTCATGGTTAATGCGTTTCACGACTGAACGAAATGCCGCGATATAGACAAACTATTATTTACGGTAATTTAAACATTTATGAACCTTCCCCATATTGATATTAAACCACCTTATATCTGTATTACCTTTTCCCACACTCAGACTTTTTAACGCACTTTTGTATTAAAGAAAAATGTTTCTGTAATACACGGAAGTGCGCTGCGTCTCCCAAGTCTCAGAACGCAGCACACATATGGATTTTGTAAGCCAATAGAAGGTGCGTATGGTATCACATGACGACCTACTAAAAATCTGCAATGTAGTGAAGCTGTGCATTTTGAAGTGCAAATAAGGGATTACCGTATTACCCAAAATGCTGACATTTGAAACCGTTTTTTCACCACAATGCCACCACAGTGGCATTGTGGTGACCACATTGTGTGCCACCACACACAATGTTGTGGCATTGCGTGTGTGTGTTTCTCACCCTGTGTATGATACCAGCAGCATGCAGGTGTTTGATTCCACACAGCATCTGGTAGAGCAGGTAGGAAAGCCTCTCGTGGTCCAGCTCCATTTGAATCACCTGGCAGAGGTTGGCATCCATAAGCTCCATCACAAGATACCTGCAAGAAAAACCAGAGGTAGATCAATCATACAAGGACACACAAATAATCTTACAGACATACATTTAAGCTTTATGCATGCAAGTATTCATTTAACTTGTGAACTCATAAGAAAAGGGAAAATCAGAAAATGACATTCTCAGATTTTGTTCTGTAACCCACACAGTTTTCATGGCATGTAGAAGATGACAGACAAGTGAAAAAATAGTGATGTTATATTATCTGGCAGCTGTTAGATCATCAGTCTCTATAACCCTCAGGACTTCAGACAGATTTAAAAGTGTCTCGGTGAAAGTGTGGCGACTTCAAATGCTGGACTTCTGCTTGGATGGTATTTGCTTGTGCTTCATGTTTTAAAACAGTCTTGTAAATAGTAATAATTCACCATTAAATCACCCTTTGTGTAAGGCTGACATGTTTCTGTACACTCATATTTTTAGAAGCTGTTGCTGCTGGCTGCTCTGCAACAACTCCACAGTCAGGTACACAAACACAAGACCAATGGAGTGTTCATCCTCCATCTTCTGAGTGTTTGCCTCACAGCCCTCTGGCTATGTTTTGTCCGGTTTCCTTTTTAGCTCTAATCAGGCAGACAGAGCACTGTGGATGGACACGGACACACACACACAGTCCTATAGACATTAATCATGCTTGTTCCTGCCATACTCCATAAAACCATGTCTCAGTTTAGTATGTCGCTCTTTGCGATTCCAGCTTCCACTCAGATGGGCTTCTGAACTAATTAAGAACCCTGCCTGATGTGTTGCTCTTATTATTAGTAGAGTTTCGACTAGTAGGAGTCAAAGGATTAACTTAATTTCAGGAAGAATCCACACGATAAATTCCAGTTTTTAGAGTAATTTCTGTGATAATGTGTTTCTTAAAATACCCCTCCCTGCAGTAGGTATTAATGCACGACCTCATCAACCACAAACCTCTAAAACTCAGAGGATAATCCAACTTCCCATCATGATCCATCCTGTATTGATTTTACAAAACGCGGCAGATGATACTCACACATCTTGGAATTCTTCCAGTGTCTTCTGTGGTGTGAATACATTTAATAGACCGATTATCTGTTGAGAAATAAAAAGCACACTTATTAATCCTCGGGTCTAGCCGGAAGGGAAATGGTTATGCTTAATGACCAATGACTCATCGCCGCTTCTCCAGCAGCAGACGAAGCATCAAAAACAAACTGATTGAAAATATTGAAAACTTCAAAAAGGAAAACAAATAATGCCTCTGCTCAGGAAGAAATACTAAATTAATTACGTCTGTGCCTTTTAATAATCCCCAATGCAAAATCTTAAAGTATTGCTTATAGCTACTCTATGCTGTGAAACTGCTTACACTCAATGGAAAGTTGTCGATTTTAATTTTAATTTTAATACACTGTTATAATCCCCGAAGGGAAATTAAGAACGCACACTGTAGTTTTTGTTAGTTAATCAAATCACATACATGCATATTAGTGTGTGTATTACAGGCCCCTGTAATACACACACCACACACAAGGGGGCCTGTAGGCATGCAAGGTAAAAGTGGCAAGCAGCTCCTTCTTGGTGCGCCTCAAATGAGCAATTGTAAAGGGGACGGCACCTTGCTCAAGGGTGCCTTGGCAGTGCTCCAGAGGTGAGCTGACACCTCCCACTGTCAGCTTGTGTGTACGCATATAAACAAACTACAGCTAAACCAAATTAACTAAAATGTTGCCAGAGCTTTTTGAGGGGCAAATTTCGCTCCCTCCATGTTTTTTTTTTTCCTCCTGCTATTTAAATTACCATTTTAATGCCATCACTTCTACTTTTCTGAAACAAATACAAACTTCTAAATCCTGATTTTAGCCTCCATAGGAAATTTTTTAATAAAATAGCAAATTAGTCGCACACTCAACATGCTGGAAGACAACAAAGCAAGATGAAACTTCAGCTCTTACGTTCTTGTGGTTGACACATTTCATGAGCACCAGTTCCCTGTAAGCCCGTTTTGCATGAGTCTGGTTTTGAAAAGGCCGGCTCAGCTTCTTGATAGCGACATTCCTCTCCAAATTGTGGTCATACGCTGAACTGGGGTGAAGAAGGAAAAATATAGTTAATAATTTTAATAGAAGTCAAAAAGACTTGACATTGAGAAGTTTTCAAACATTTTTACAAAGATACAGTATGTCAGTTATGTGACTTTTTTTCCAATTTACGTGGAGATAATAAATCCACTGCTGAGCCGATGAGGTTCCATTTAAGTAAAATGTCAAGACATACAACAATTCAATACCGGATAGGATAAAAGGCCACACTGGTTTATATGCCTGTCCAAATAGAAAGAGCTTGAAATATTTCAAAAAGCAGACACCTTCTAGTTAGTTTATGAGTGTTGCTGTATTATGGTTTTGTATCTGGTGTCAGGCTGCAGTCTCGTTCTTTTACACATCCAGCAGACATGGAACAACTTTTGCATTCTGTGTGCATCTGTCGAGTTGTGTTTTTCATATGTCCAATATTCACTCTATTGGTCCAACATATTCCAATGAAAACATCGGCCTCTTCACCTGTTACTGTTCAACTATGTTTAGCAGCTAGCCACTAAGTTCATCAGTAAGCTGTGTGTTATTGCTAATTAAGCAGAACATAGTGATTTCATACAGATCACTGCCCCACAAATCATTTCAGAATAAACCATAGAAGCATCAGTGTTCTTTGTCCTTCAGACTGACAATGACACACTGTGAAGGTTAAATTTTGCAACATAAACAAGGACGATCACAGAATCTGTGTCTTTATTGTAGGTCCTCAAAATATGTAATTTAAGTGAACAAATAATTTCACACAAAACTTTCCTCCATAAGTTTGTGGTGGGGGGGCTCAAAACCATTTCCAAAATTTCCAGTGTATGTATGAATTATGTTGCACCGACTCACCAGACAATTCCTTGTGCTCCCGATCCGATGGGTCTGAGGTTCTGGTAGCGCTTTAAAACCATAAAAGTTGAATCACCCACATCTATACTATAGTACTCTTTTTCACGCTTGTTCCGGTTCATGATGAAGGCTTGGACAAATGGTGTGTCTGGGCATCCAAGTGGAGCTCTGCTTGAAGACCTGTGGTGTGGAATAAAGGACAAGTCTTCTACTTTTGGTTTCACCGTCTTTTCAAATACAATAATTTACAAAACACTCAAAGAATTTTGCAAAAGTCATGTGACTTGTCAATGTGTCCACAATGCATTATAAAGTGGTGTTAGGGGCATTACTTCCATACAGTCAACCTTCGGTTTTCGAACATAATCCGTTCCAGAAGGCTGTTCGAAAAGCGAGTTGTTCGAAATCCGAAACTATTTTTCCCATTATAATTAATGTAAATAATTTTAATCCGTTCCAAGTCTAAAAAACAACTTTTTCTACGTTTTTTTTTACTGTTTACACCTTAAACTGCACTGTATACTGTTTACCATAAATAAAAAGGGGTAGAAATAGACACTGCGTTTTATGTTAATAAAAGATATCCTATCGAACTTTGAACACAAATGCACTACGGAGGAAGCATCCTGGGCAGTTCGCTCTGCTCCCAAGTGAGTCGCGTTCAGGTACGCTCGGCTTCTTTCGGTTTGGTCGAGAGCCGAATTTTGGTCAAGAACAGAAGCGTTCGAAAACCGAGGTTTGACTGTAATTGAAAATAAAGATATACAATGGTTTCATTCTTCATCTATACACCATATTTGAGGCAAACTAATATTTAGCAGAAACTGCTTGGTACAAACATCACAGCCAATGTGAAGGCCAACAACCAGTGAAAGAACGATCTGCTCATGCTGTAAATCTGTCCAGCAAAAAGCTTGAAATCAAAATGTTTTGTCTCTCATAAAATTTAATGTAAATGGCCTCATTGTGTTGTACATTTTCTATAACACAGATTTAGGTATACTGATTGTATACTAGTGGCTACCAAAGTACATTTGACGATCCATTTAGCAGTTGCTATATAACACACACACACACACACACAAATAATATTCAATAATTCAGTAAAACCACTGATTGTGGGTTTTAGAGTAAGTAAACAGATTTACTCTTTAAACAACTGTTAACCCTGAAGTGCAGATGCACTCATGTGTTTAACCTCTCGTGTGTCTAATCCTGAAGTGACGTTCATTAGTGATTACTATATAAAACCAAAAGGTCAGAGCAATGAGTGATGGTCCAGCCAGATGCAGAGAGAGGAAGCAGGAAGCGAGGTCTCATGCTGGCTATGAAGACAACAAATCATTAGCGGAATTTGGAGCGATGTGATGATAGCTGTTCATTTCACAGACCATGACACAACCTCTAGATTTCTACTGCTTATCTACCCCCTCTTCTCTTCAGTATCTGTTAGCATCCAATCCTTTCATTCTGCTTCTCCTTGTGCTCCTCTCAGTTAAACTCATTTTTCAATTTGTGATTTCATCAAACCTTCACTCTTTTGTTTCCATTTCTTTTCCATTTACAGAGCTGATGTCAAGCCCACTGCAATATACCATAATGCAAATTGGAGATTGGTACAAACTACGGACATGAAACCAAGTTCTACTCAAGTGTTCAAGTCATCTGTCAGTCTCAACATAACCATGACAAGTGAAAAAGATAAAATGGCGGGATATACGAGGCATCAAGTAATCATTTTGTCCTGAACGTTGAATGTAGAAAGCACAAAAATGAGCAAGCTTAAAGATCTAATCATTTTAAGGAGGGTTAAAATTGTAATTGCTTTAATGACTGGGTCAGAGACTGGCAGAATTCTAAGAGGAACATAAGTTCAAGGTGTTGACTTAAAGACTGCCAACTTCTTTGTTCAAGATACTATAGCACACTGTCAGAGGTCCGGAGAATTAGTTTTGGTGGCCTATGCAATATCAGACAAGTAGTTTTCACCCAATGCAGACTTTTGTATGTTTTAAGTGCCTGTTCCAAACTCACAAATGGCTGAAACAAATGCTGTTATGACAGGCCTGTGAATGTCACGCATCAATGCTGCTCGTCTTCCCTCATGCCTCATCTTTGTCTCCTTTCCGCTCTAAAGTATTCGTTCTGACTCTGATCTCAGTAGAGTTCTCCGTTGTGCAGAACAACCATGGCTACCGTCTGCTGCTCAGCTGCAAGCTGCATAGGTGCAGGAATAAATTCTTTCAGCGAGAGACATTTTGTCACACGTTTGGCAAAAACGGCATATGCTCGATGCTTGAACGAAAATATGTTGATCGGTACAGAAGAATAAGTCATTGAAGCCTGGAGACTGATTACAATTACTGTACAGTCAACCTTCGCGCATCAACATTAGCGATTTCACCTCATCGTGGATTTTAGTAGGTAGTCACATGATACAATATGCGCATTCTATTGGCTGACTGCATCCGGAAGTGCGCTATGTTTCGTGAGGCTCGGAACGCACTTCCTTGAGACTCAAAAGTGCTTGAAACAGTCGACAAGAGTGTGGGGAAAGTTGATACAGATAGAAAGTGGTTTAATATCAGTATGGGGAGGGTTCATAAACATTTTAATTACCATTAATAGAATAGCTTGTCGTTATCTCGCGTAATTCGTTAATCGCGTGTGGTTCCTGGAACTAACGAGTAACCGCAAGTAACAAGGGCGCACATTATAAATTTATTGAAAAAACACCAGTGGTACCTTATATTTAGTGTCATACCAACTACCTGATCATCTATCTAGGTGTCTCTGAACTCATCACCAAGACGCGTCATTAAAATTAAAAGTACAATGATGTAAATACACAATATATTTCTTAGGGCGGCAGTGGCTCAGTGGTAAAGCAGGCGGTAGAGCAGGTCGTCCTATGATTTAAGATCGGCGGTTCGATTCCCGCTCCCGCCCCCCCAAAAATACCCGGAGGTGAGCTGACAGTGGGAGGTGTCAACTCATCTCCGGAGCACTGCCGAGGCACCCTTGAGCAAGGTGCCGTCCCCTTTACAAATTGCTCATTTGAGGCGCACCAAGAAGGAGCTGCCTGCCACTCTACCTCCCCTGCATGCCTACAGGCCCCCTTGTGTGTGTGTGTGATACAGGGGCCTGTACTCACAAACATATATGTATGCATGCGTTTGTAATCAGTAGCTAGAGTGTGCCTTCTTAATTTCCCTTCAGGGATCAAACCAGTATATAAAATTAAAAAAAAAATAAAAATAAAATAAAAAATCACAGGGGTTCTCATTAATGATGTTTTTAAGTAGTTTGAGATCATGGGAGCTGACATCCTTGAGGTGAAAACATCACCGCTGCTAAAATGTCAAATCTTGCTATAAAAGGTTATCATATATTTACTGTTTTTTTTCAGTTTGATACTCCATGTCATCAGCATTCTGTTTCACACAACACACTCCAGCGATTTTCATTTGCCAGTGGTATCTGAACGCACAGGGTTGGGAAATAACATGTTGAAGCATGCTTTCAAAAAGTGTTATTTGATGAATCAGACAAAAGCTAGAACAGCAAGAGTGAGTGGACTTGTTTCTAAAAGCTGAATATCGGTCTAGTAAAACTGCAGGACCTGTTAGCTGATGTTAGGCTGGAATATCTTGCAGAAAATTCATATGCCTCTCAAAGGAATTTAAAATTTAGCAGCTGCAATCTTTTCTCGAACCCGAAAACGCCTTGCTGTGCGACGACAGCGCTACCCACTGTGCCGCCCTAATAAATTGATATCATTTGAAAAATGAATTATAGATGAAACAATAACTAAAACATTTATGCATGCAATCAGCGGTTTATCAATAATTTCCTGGAACTGAAAGCCAGAAATGCAGTATAATGATAAGAGGTGGTTGATCAATGCCTAGGTTACGTTACAATTGAGCGCTGTAGGTGATGGCAGCCACTCCGTACGCTCCGCAGCAAAGTCCTTTATTTTGCATGTTTTTTGGACATTTTTATTACCTTTTCTACTTTTACTACTTTATTAAATGTATCACATGGATATGACAGCCGTACAACTGAGAGCCATCCCTCTCACTCATTCTAGAGAGGAGTTACTGGCTTTTAAAACACGAAACACGGACAGAGACATGACATACCAGCTGAACTGAAGGGACCTTATCGTGGCTGCAAGGCTGGGGCTAAGCTAAAGGCTAGGCAGGCAGACAACCGAAGGCGATTCAAACCATCGCTTCCCTCTGTGATTATAGGCAATGTCAACTCACTGCCGAACAAGATGGATGAGCTGGCCGCTCTGGAGAGCCAGCGGATCTACCGTGAGTGCAGCATGCTCATACTAACAGAGACATGGCTGACCGATGCTACATAGGATGCTAACGTGGAACTGCAAGGTTTCAATGCGGTGAGAGCGGACAGAGACACAAAGGCATGTGGGAAAAGCAAAGGTGGGGAACTGATCATCTACACCAACAACCGCTGGTGTAACCCCGGCCATGTGTCAGTGAAGGTGGATGTATGTTGCCCTAACTTGGAGCTGCTGGCCGTTAGCATACGGTCATACTATTTACCCTGGGAGTTCAGTCACGTGATCTCCCTCTGTGTTTACATCCCTCCATCGGCCAACGCAGCCGCTGCATGTGGGAAGATCACCAGTGTTGTTGCATGGCTGCAGACCACACATCCTGAAGCCTTCATGATTATTTCTGGAGACTTTAATCATGTCACCCTGGACACTGGCCTGGCTGCTTGCCACCCGATTGTTACTGCCACACACGGAAGAACAGGACGATCGACCTACTGTACACCAATGTTAAAGAGGCATACAGAGTCACCGCCCTGCCTCCACTGGGCAAGTCAGACCACAACCTGGTGTACATCCAGATCCAGTACAACCCCCTGGTCCAAAGACAGGCAGTCTCTACACGTACCATCAGGAGATGGACTCCTTAAGCAGAGGAGGCTCTCAGAGACTGTTACAACACCACGGACTGGGACATACTGCTGGGTGGACATGGCGAGGACATCGATGGGATGACCCACTGTCTGACAGACTATATTAACTTCTGTGTAGATGTGGTCGACCTCACCAAGACAGTACGGTGCTATCCAAATAAATAGCCGTGGATAACACAGGTCGTCAAGGATGTCCTCAAGAGAAAAAAGAAGGCTTTCAGGACGAACGATGAAGAGGAGATGAGAGAAGCAGAGAGAGGGTCAGGCGCTGCATAAAGGAGGCCAAAGACTCCTACAGGAGGAAGGTGGAGAAGCAGCTGAGCACCAACAGCATGAGGGACATCTGGGAAGGTGTGAGAAACATCACTGGGCACAAAGCCAGGACCAGAACAGAGATGGGAGGGGTGCAGAGAGCCAACGACCTGAACGACTTCAATAGGTTCAACCAGGCACCCCCGCAGCACCCCCTATCACCCTGCACCCTCGAGACTTCAGCAGCAGCTCACCAGCCTCACACCCCTTTCCCATGGCCTCCTTCCCCCCTTCACAGAAGCAAAGTGGCCCCTCTCCATCCCCCCACCCCCATCCTCTGCCCCCACCCCCAAGCCCCCCCTCACCCCATTCAACCTCCCGTCACAGCCTCCACATGTCTGTAGGTACAATGGAGCCCCCCACCATCCCTCTTTCCCACCAGTCCCTCCTTCTCCTCCAAACCTACTTACCCCCTCTCTGCAGCAGCGGAGCTGTCCCCCTCAGCCCCCCTTCCAACGAGCACTCCTCCCCCCATTCCACCACCTATTGTACCTCCCTCAAGCCCACCTACACCTATCTTAGCAAGCCCTCCTCTCTGTCACAGACACCTTCCCTCCCCCTGCCAGCTCCCACCACCATCACAGTCTCCTCCCATCTTCACGACGGACCAGGTAAGAGGAGAACTGAGGAAGCTCCTGCCCCGAAAAGCAGATGGACCGGATGGGGTGAGCCCCCATCTACTCAAGATCTGCGCCGCTGAACTCGGGTAGCTGCTACAACGGGTCTTCAACCTGAGCCTGTGTGTCAGGAAGGTGCCCACCCTCTGGAAGACATTGTGCATCGTTTTAGTTCCCAAAAAGAACCGGCCCAGCAAGCTGAACGACATCCGACCGGTGGCGCTCACATCGCATCTGATGAAGACTCTGGAGCGGCTCTTCCTCAAACTCCTCAGGCCTCAGGTGAAACATGCTGAGGACTCTTTACAGTTTGCTACCGGGAAAAGGTCAGTGTGGAAGACGCCATCCTCCACACGCTACACCGAGCCCATTCCCATTTGCACAAGGAAAGCAGCACTGTGAGGGTCCTTTTTCTGGACTTTTCAAGTGCCTTTAACACCATCCAGCCCTGTATACTACAGGAAAAACTCCTACAAATGCGACTGGACCCCGGCCTGGTTGATTGGATCCAAGACTATCTCACCAATAGACCACAGTTTGTCAGGCTAAAGTACGCCACGTCTGATACTGTGGTCAGCTGCATCGGTGCTCCACAGGGCACTGTCTTGTCCCCAATCCTCTTCTCCCTGTAAACTGCAGACTTCTGCTACAACTCAGAACTGTGTGACATCCAGAAGTATGCAGATGACACAGCTATCGTGGGATGTATCAGGGACAATGAGGAGGAGGAGTATAGATGTCTGGTGAAGGACTTTGTTGACTGGTGTCACAGCAACAGTCTACAGCTCAACACCTTCAAAACTAAAGAGCTGGTCATTGACTTCTGGAGGGACAGACCCCAACTTAGACCAGTTCTGATAGGAACGGAGGAGGTGGAGATTGTGCAGACCTATAAATATATTGGACTGTGGCTAGACAACAAGCTGGACTGGACCAGCAACACAAGGCAGCATTACAAGAAAGCACAGAGCAGGATGTACTTTCTGAGGAGGCCGAGGGCATTCAACATCTGCAGGAAGCTACTTTGGATGTTCCATCAGTCTGTGGTCGCCAGCGTCCTGTCAGTCACGCTCCCTCCCCAACAAACCACAGCGAACAAGGCGGATCTCTCCAGGCTGGAAAAGCTGATCAGATGGGCTAGCTCGGCGGTCGGGATGAACCTGGACCCTCTGGCAATGGTGGAAGAGAACCTTGGACAAACTGCTGGACATCATGGACAATGTCAGCCACCCTCTGCACACCGTAGCAAACAACCAGAGAAGCCTGAGCAGCCAGAGGTTGCTCCTCCCAACATGCAGGACAAACAGACTTTAGAACTTGTTCATCCCCCGAGCCATTAAACTGCTCAACTCCTCTCTGGGAGAGATAAAGAAGAAGAGAGTCCACACAAGAGCTGAGAGATGACACAAACAATGCACCAAAACCAATGCAAACACTATAGACATTTCAATATACCCATACTTAACTAGGCCTGTTTATTTTTATTTCTATACCTATTTATGATTTTCTTTTTGTATATTCTTGATGGGTTATTTATTAATCTTTCTATTTGGTGTTGTATTATTTTCTATGTGCTGGTGCTTTCTGTGTTTGTCTGTGTTTTGTGTAATTACTATGCTGTGTGCGACGGAGAAATTAATTTCCCTGACGGAACCTAGGTGAACTAGTAAGAGAATGCAAAACATTTCAAGTGCTCTGAAATAATCCACGATTGCATGCATATCATGTGCTTCAACTGCATGCTTAAGGAAGGAATTATATTCGTTCAATTTCTGCAATGTAAAAATACAAACCAGGGTTGTGTATTGGCAGGAATCTGGTGGTGACATACCTATCTTAATAGAGGGGTTACGATTCATTACAAGGTGATATACTGTAATATAACAAGCAAGGTGATTTGTGAAGGAAACTGTAGCCTTAATATCATATATACACAAACTCGGGTTAAATGAGTAAAAATATAAGACTTATCTTGCAGTTCAAGCACATCACAAAATAATTCACAGCCAAGAACATTTACATAGAAATTTAAAATAGGTCTTTGATAATCAATACAGAATCACAAAAACTGATGAATGCTGAAAGAAGAAAATTACACATTTAGATAATGATTTTTTACATCACTTAAGAATACAGTATATCCACAACCAATCTGGTCAGACACAAAGCTACACAAAACAGCAACACATGGATTATTGTGCAATACCTTGGCTATATGAAACTCCATTTAGCAGCACATTTAGCGCTTTTGTTGAGAGAGCCTCACGCAGGTTAAAGCTTTTTAACATCCCATTCCAACATGATGCATCATTCACCGACAATGAAGAATGCAAGCACACAGTCTCAAACCAACAAATACCCCAATCTCCTCAAGCCGACATGGCACTTAGGAAGCACCCCCTTCACAGAAAACATAAATGTACCCTTTTTACTCACTCCTATAAATGGGTTTCATTGATCTTTCCATAATAATTTTTAAAATAAAACTTATTATTAGGTGAAGAACACAGTATCACAATGTTATCAAATAGGGCACATTAACGTGTTCTCATGTAGTTTAATCAATTCTATGATGGAAAAGAAAGGATACCTTAAGCCCTGTGCTTTACCCACTGAGGGACAGAAACACATTTATCTACTGTAATTATCTGTGAACCAAACCTTCTGCTCTTCCTTTGTTAGCAAGAATTCATAATATCAGCAGGCTGCCATTGCAAGAATAAGATTTTTTGGATGCTCAGGATGTACAGCAGTTGATTACTTATCAGCTGATTCCCACCCTTGCAATCTGCATGCCAAAGTGGCATTGAGCAAGACACTGTACCCCGCATTGCTTTCAAATGCTTTTAGTGTGTGACTATTGATGTGAATGGTCATTGGCCCCCATGAGCATACAACTTGCATGTAACCTCTGCAACCACAATAAATGTAGTCCATTTACCATGTGAGCTGCTTATTGAACTCTTACCAGGTAGTTGTGAAACCTCACCCCTAGCAACGTATGGTGAAGAAAACCACTCAAATATGACCATGGAGGCATGCTACATTGATAGCATAACCAAGGTGTGACATCAGATCATCTACCTCAGCTGATCTGACCAAGTTAATAATATCAGCAAATTTCTTGAACTACAAAACCTCACGTTTGATCCACTAGATTGATATCTCATTTGATTGTAAAATTATGACCAGTCTATTGCTAAAGCCAAGATAAAACCAACATTATGCAACTAACCTTTTCAATCTGCAGGTCAATGAGGCCATTAGGACGGTGCGTCAATTAAATAAATGGACAGCAGCCGAAGACAAATAGAAACCTCATCAATTCAGTGTTGTTAAATGTTTGAATTCACAGACTGAAGGTAACATTTTGGTTACCAGAATAAACCCACGTTAGACTGGCACCAAACTGGCATTAGCTAAAACAGGGTGTATTCAAAGGCGTCAAAACATGATTTCTGTTCGTAAAAGATGTTTTCGTCTTTAGGTGAGCGGAGACTGGGGGTCAAAGAGTCTTAGTTGACCCCGTCACTGGTTTCATAACTGGCAACACCAACCGGTTCAGAGTTTTCAGTACAATAAGTGCTAATGTGCGTGTAGCATTGACATGGACAGGTTACTCTAATGTGCTTCCCAGTGTAGCCACTCAGTCTGGTTGCCTTTTACCAGTTAGGCCAGACCTGTCCTGCCTAATGTGGTTACACTGCAGACCAACAATAACATGTGTGATCCACATTAGTTTGTTCCTATTAAAACGGTTGACAATAATACGTCAAACATTTTTAACAGGAAGAGAAAAAAAAACACAAATATCGAGCTCACCCCTCTCTGATTAATTCCAACAGTGTCGACCGCAGTCGCCGTTTGCTGCCTATGGAGACACAGCCCGGACGTTTTTTGGTGAAAAAACAGGTCTTAAATTCCTTTATCCACCGGATACACTCACGTTTCCCTCACACTAGCAGGCCATGGTCATCACAAAATATACACGTAGCTTCTTCGTAACCTAATTTGCGTGCTTCCGTGACACAAGCAGTTTCTGCCATTTCATACCAACGTCGTCGAAGCCTTGCGAGTTGCGATGATTTCTCGGCTGCACAATGGGGACTAGGGGAGGTTCAAGATCTCTTGCACGTTCCCGGTAAACGCTGGGGAAAGCGGAAGCGACAGTTTTGCAACGTTTTAAGACGATTAAACGGGGCGGGTTTAATATTTTACACACATGGAAGTGTGATAAAAGAAAAAGAAAAACATGTATATATAGACCGCACACATTTAAACACAAATATGTTTATGAGAGAAGAAGAATTCTAAAATAATAATAATAATCATAATAATAATAATACTACTAATAATAATAATAATAATTTGGCCCTACATCAGAATTCTTAGAAAGAATGTTAAATTTAGAGTAAGAATTCTGAAAAGAATGCTGAGAATATATTATCTGCTTGATAAAATTAAAATTAAAGATTTTGGGAAAATGATTCCCACTTGTTAAATATGTGTGGGTTTAGCACAAATTACCACGGTTTCCATAGCAATCACTAAATCTGCTTTCACTGACATTTTTGTCATTTTAGAAAGGAATTTAATACATTTTAAAGTTGAAACTGTTATTTAAACTGCTTAACTATTATGTGCATAAAGTATTTTATGGTATTAATTTGTGTTTTATTTAAAAATTGGATTTAACCATATCAATATAATGAGATGGACAGAATATTACACCCGTTTTAGCGTTGCAGTAACACAATCATTGTGAATGAATACATGTCAAGTGTGTTAAAGACGGTAGGCCTGCATCCTATGATATTTGGGTATACCTTATTGCAGGACAGTCGTACTGAACTCCATAAATTCAAGATACACACCAAAAATACTGGTGGATACAATGGCAAAGTTTTTGACTACAATGTTAAACCACAATAGCCAAGCAGGACTGCAATATTACAAATGCACTACCAAGCAGAGACACTGTTTGTCAGATGGCACAGCATGAGATCCACACTACAAGCATCCTGCATGAACTCTGTACCAGTTATACAAAAATGTTTTGGTTAGAATTCACATAAAAGCAAATAATGAAACAATAACTGTTTGCTTTAATGACTCTCCCATTATGCATTCAGCCATGTCAAAAACTATAGTACGTTAATGTTTTCACAAGGCCATTCATTTTGTAGTACAGAGAAGTAACCAGTACTTTACATACCATAATTAAAATCATACATACTATACTTTAATGCTATTTCATGGAGCATATCAGATCCAAAACACTCATTTTATCAGTGCTGTCCTGAAGATGACCTTCTGCTCTACTTTTTGAGAACCCCACACCCAGATGAGCATGTTGGAGTTGTGTATAACTGTAATCACAGGTGTCAAATTTGACACTTTAAAAATCCCATAATGCAAGCAGCAGGTCACACGCTACGACTCACCTTGAAATGTCTTCCACAGCTCTGTGTGTTCATTATTCTGCTAGCTGTAAAGGACAGAGCTTGTTAAAAGGACGTCCCTGACGATGAGGGTAAGGAATGGTGGGTAAGCAAATCCTGTACATATGTTTACATATATGAGTTGAAATTCCTGTTGAAGAATGGTATGTTTAAACCTCTGTATTATAAATTTTTTATATTTTTAGAATCCAGGCATAAAATGCTGCTTTTCAGATCATGTCAGGCATTTGTGGTTTTTATTTAGTATGATTTTGAATCTTTATGGAAGAGGTATGACCATCATTCTCTCCTCCATGAACTGAAAATTTTAGCCTATATGCTAGTAGATCCATGTAAATACACCTAGGTGCTTCAGAATATTGTATTATTATTCTAACAACAAACTAGATTTGACATTTAATAATTTTTAATTTTACAGTACTTCCTTTTTTGAGAATTTTGGATTATTTCTATCCAAAATATCAAATGTAAAGGTATACTGTCTATACATGTGTGTTACATAATCTAAGGAAACTAACAGAAAAAGGAAAATTAAGTTGCTACTTGTGGTTGACACTTCAGCTTAACAGTGCCGCTTCCAATGAATTGGTTCTTTGCTGCCCCATCTGCTGTTAGCTTGCCCTGCAAATCCACTTATGGTCTTATGTTCCCGAGTCTAAATATAGTTGAAAATGAAGGAAAACACAGAAGCAACACGTCACAAGTTGTGAGCATTGAGCAAATGATGTTATTGAGCTGATGTCGTCTTTCTTTGCAGTTAATTGATCTGGCATGATGTGATGAGGGTGTGAACCACTCAGATGTGGGAGAGATGGATGGCTTGGCGGCAGGGGATTCATGACAGGAAGAAGGATTAGTTCTAGAGAGGTGGATGTCTGAAGGAACTTCAGAGGAATCTCTTCCAATGAAATAAGGTAAGGTGTGTAATGTGTCAGAAGCAAGTTACACCATTTTTTAAAAAACATTAGAAGTTGTCATTTACATTAAATCCCTTGCGATGTGGGTCTAGAAATGTGAGCTTTCAGTAAAGGCAGGATTGTGAGATAAAACGTTATTTTCCAATGCATATTGGAACAAATCAAGAGTCATCACTGTAAAAAACTGAGTGAAAGAAAATGAGTCCTGTGTCATATACATGCAGGTACTACTGAGTACAACACAGGGGAGATGTAACTGAAAACATTTCATGACTATAAAATCCATGCAATGCAGCCAGGTGAGGTTTTAAAACTTTACTGTTTATATGATCAGTTTTTATATTTGGTATCTCAAAGGTAGATTAAACAGTAATTTTATTTTAGTCAATCAAAATATTTGACGATATTCACATACACTAGTGATATGATTAGATTCAATTTTGGGGAAAAAAGACAAAAAAAAACGAAAACGAAAAAGAAAAAAAACCATTATCTCCCACCATAGGTGATATTCACTTATTCAAGCTGTCCCTGTTACTTGTAAGTCTTGCTGGTTGCATGTCACAGAAAATAGTTTAAGTCACAAAATATCGTAAATAATTTTATTTAAAAAAAGCCACCTCTAGTGCATACGCAATGTGTACGTAGATTTTTATGAAAGGTTATTTCAAATCTTTTGTATGGATTTGGGGGAAAAAATAAAATCAAGAAAAATCCCTTGCTAGCAAAAGGCACCATTTCATTGATTGGTTGTTATCTTCAGGAAATTGAGCGGGAAAAATATCACATCAATCTTGCGTAATGCTCTGACAAACAAAATATGACAGATGCCCACCTGACTTTGTGCTGGTGGATAATGATGAAAAAAAAAAAAGCACAGACATACAATATACATGAAAGTGATAATAAATGAACTATTTTTACTTATTTCCGGGGGCTTGTCCATGCTGGCTAGTAAACTATCATAACCTAATGAGTCAAATTGTGTTCTGTCAAAAGGCCTGTGCTCCATCCCAGGTTATCTAGCTGGAGCTGAATAGACTACATAACCTGATTAACAGAGCTGGATTATTTGTCAATCTATCGTGTCACCTGACATGCCACTATAAGCATGTTTGCTTTCTATCAGCATGTTAATTCTGTTCTTTTACAACAGAAAGGTAACAGACTGAAAAAGATCAGAGGAGAGTTTAGAGATAAGTGTCTAAACAGCATAAATGCAGTCAGGACTTAAAATGATAAATTGAATTGCATCTCAACTGAAAAACTAATGACATCATTCTGTCTTTTTTCCTCATCCTTAATTGTGAGAAGAAATGAAATGATTCTGATAAGATTTTTCTAAGGGGATCAACATCTGGATGCTAATCTGAATGTCAAACAAATGACAAGTCTTCAACTTCTTTTCTTTTCGGCTTTTCCCTTCAGAGGTCGCCACAGCGAATCAGTTGCCTCCATCTAACTCTGTCTTCTGCATCCTCTTCTCTCACACCAACTACCTTCATGTCCTCTTTCACTAAATCCATAAACCTCCTCTTTGGTGTTCCTCTAGGCCTCCTGCCTGGCAGTTCAAAACTCAGCATCCTTCTACCAATATATTCACTATCTCTCCTCTGGACATGTCCAAAACATTTCAGTCTGGCCTCTCTGACTTTATCTCCAAAACCTCTAACATGTGTTGTCCCTCTGCTGTACTCATTCCTGATCCCATTCTTCCTGGTCACTCCTAGAGAGAACCTCAGCATCTTTGTCTCTGCTACCTCCAGCTCTGTCTCCTGTCTTTTCCTCAGTGACACTGTCTCTAGACCAAACAACATCGCTGGTCTCACCACAGTTTTGTACACCTTTCCTTTCATTTTAGCTGAAACTCTTCTATCACTCATCACACCTGACACTTTTCTCCACCCGTACCATCCTGCCTGTACATGCTTCTTCACCTCTTTTCCACACTCTCCATTGCTCTGGACTGTTGGCCCTAAGTACTTAAAATCCTCCACCGTCTTGATCTCTTCTCCCTGTAACCTCACTCTTCCACTTGGGTCCCTCTCATTCATACACATGTACTCTGTCTTACTGCGGCTAACCTTCATTCCTCTCCTTTCAAGAACAAACCACCTCTCTAGCTTCTCCTCCACCTGTTCCCTGCTCTCACTGCAGATCACAATGTCATCTGCAAACATCATAGTTCATGGAGATTCCTATCTAACCTTGTCTATCAGCCTGTCCATCACCATAGCAAACAAGAAGGGGCTCAGAGCTGATCCCTGATGCAGTCCCACCTCCACCTTGAACTCCTCTGTCACACCTACAGCACACCTCACCACTGTTTTACAGTCCTCATACATGTCCTGCACTGCTCTAACATACTTCTCTGCCACTCCAGACTTCCTCATACTATACCATAGTTCCTCTCTGGGCACCCTGTCATAAGCTTTCTCCAGATCTACACAAACACAATGCAGCTCCCTCTGGCCTTCTCTGTACTTCTCTATCAACATCCTCAAAACAAATACTGCATCTGTAGTACTCTTTTTTGGCATGAAACCATATTGCTGCTCACAACTGCTCACTTCTGCCCTTAGTCTAGCTTCAACTACTCTTTCCCATAGCTTCATTGTATGGCTCATCAGCTTTATTCCTTTGTAGCTGCCACAACTCTGCACATCTCCCTTGTTCCTAAAAATGGGCCCCAGCACACTTCTCCTCCATTCCTCAGGCATCTTCTCACTATCTAAGATCTTGTTGAACAACCCAGTCAGAAACTCAACTGCCACCTCTCCTAGGCACTTCCAAACCTCTACAGGTATATCATCAGGACCGACTGCCTTTCCACTCTTCATCCTCTTCAACGCCCTCCTCACTTCATCCTGACTAATCTTTGCTACTGCCTGGTCCACAACAGTCACCTCTTCTAGTCTTTGTTCTCTCTCATTTTCCACGTTCATCAACTCTTCAAAGTACTCTTTCCATCTTCCCATCACACTACTGGCACCTGTCAATAGACTTCCATCCCTATCCTTAATCACCCTAACCTGCTGACGTCCTTCCCATCTCTATCTCTCTGTCTTGCCAACCGGTATAGATCAGTCTCTCCCTCCTTACTGTCCAACCTAGCATACTAGTCATCACAAGCCCCTTGTTTGGCCTTTGTTACCTCTACCTACACAGTACGCTGCATCTCCCTGTACTCCTGTCTACTCTCCTTAGTCCTCTCAGTGTTCCACTTCTTCTTAGCTAACCTCTTTCTCTGTATACACTCCTGTACCTCCTCATTCCACCACCAAGTCTCCTTATCTACGTTCCTTCCAGATGACACACCAAGTACTCTCCTACCTGTCTCCCCGATCACTTTAGCTGTAGTTGTCCAGTCATCTGGCAGCACCTCCTGACCATCCAGAGCCTGTCTTAACTCCCTCCTAAAAGTCATGCAACACTCTTTCCTTTTCAGCTTCCACCAGTTCGTCCTCTGCTCTGCCTTTGTCCTCTTCATCTTCCTCAACACCAGAGTCATCCTACACACCCCCATCCTATGCTGTTTGGCTACGCTATCACCTACCACTACTTTGCAGTCACTGATCTCCTTCAGATTACACCGTCTACACAAGATGTAGTCTACCTGTTTGCTCCTACCTCCACTCTTATAGGTCACCCTATGTTCCTGCCTCTTCTGGAAGAAAGTATTCACTGTAGCCATTTCCATCCTTTTTGCAAAGTCAACTACCATCTGTCATTCTGCGTTCCTCTCCAGGATACCAAACCTGCCCATCACCTCCTCATCACCTCTGTTTCCTGCACCAACATGTCCATTGAAGTCTGCACCAATGACAACTCTCTCACTTCTAGATATACTCTGCATCACTTCATCAAAGTCCAACCAGAATTTCTCCTTCTCCTCCAGCTCACATCCTACTTGTGGAGCATACCCACTAACAACATTGAACATCACGCCTTCTATCTCTAGCTTCAGACTCATCACTCTATCTGACACTCTTTTTACCTCCAGGACATTCCTAACAAACTCCTCCTTCAAAATAACTCCTACTCCACTTCTCTTCCTATCTACACCATGATAGAACAACTTGAACCCTGCTCCTAAACGTCTAGCCTTGCTGCCTTTCCACCTGGTCTCCTGGACACAAAGTATGTCTACCTTCCTTCTCTACATCATGTCAACCAACTCTCTACCTTTTCCTGTCATAGTTCCAACATTCAGCGTCCCTACTCTCAGTCCTATAGTCTTGGCGTTCCTCTTCTCTCTCTTCTTACGGGCACACTTTCCTCCTCTCCTTCCTTGACCAACAGTAGTCCAATTTCTACTGGCATCCTGTAGGTCGTTGTTAACCCGGGCCTCGACCGATCCGGTATGGAAGTCATAGGTTTGTTTTGCATGTTTGATTTGGCAAAAGTTTTATGCTGGATGCCCTTCCTGACGCAACCCTCTGTATTTATCCGGGCTTGGGACCGGCCCAATAAGACACTGGCTTGTGTCCTCTTGCGGCTAAATTGTCCAACAAATGACAGGTTATCATGTTAAGAAGGTATTCATATTGTCTCATGTCTATGGTATCTTTACTTTTAGCTAATTAATCCCACAACCATCAATATCTTAATCTGCAAACAATGTTCAGTCTAATGTTTGAATTGGGTATGTTGAGGCTACACACGCCTCTGTGTGCCACTTTTCTTCTTCTGTAATCTCAGCTGATTTTGGTGTTCAGTCTGTTGAGATTTAGTCATATCCACATATTTTTCATGTTTGCTGTTTTCATCAGTTCTGAACAAGGATGAACCAGCAAGTACTGCAATGTCTCTCACATACAACTTTAATTTAGGTTTGGTATTATTTATGCTAATGGATCAGCTGAGCTCAAGATAGAAAAGAAAGTAAATCATTAAATACAAGCATGTGTACAAAATAAAGATTTCTCATTTGAATGAACCCGAAGCTTTCCAGCTGATCGTACATGACCCTGATCCTTAGTTATACCAAATTACCTTGTTTGATCATCTTCAATTGATAAATCACACTCAATTATATGACTGTTACACAGTAATAAAAAATGTAAAAGAATTACAGTAGTATTTTAGAACTAATCATGCAAAATTTTGGAGAGATCAAATGTTTTAAACCCGCCAATATCAAGTGAACAGAATTGGCAGACGCTGATGCAGGATGTGGGATAAAAATCGAGACAATATATAACAAACTACCATATTGTGTTTTCCTTATCTCCTAAAAATACAGTCTCCTTGGAATGGTCTCACCGAAGTTGCTGGAACATTTTACACCATTGAATCTGTCTTTAGATTGTCTTGGGGTGGCAGTGGCTCAGCGGTAGAGCGCGCTTTGGAGCGGGTCGTCCTATGATTCAAGATTGGCGGTTCAATTCCCGCTCCCGCCCAAAAACGCCTGGTGTTTGAGCTGGTAGTGGGAGGAGTCAGCTCACTTCCGGAAAACTGCTGAGGCACCCTTGAGCAAGGCACCACCCCCTTTACAAATTGCTCATTTGGGGGCGCACCAAGAAGGAGCTGCCCACCACTCTACCTCCCCTTGCATGCCTACAGGCCCCCTTGTGTGTGTGTGTGTGTGTGTGCTACAGGGGCCTGTACTCACTAATATGTATGTACGCACGCATTTGAACCACTAACTAGAGTGTGCTTTCTTAATTTCCCTTCGGGGATCAAAACCAGTATTTTTTTTTTTTTAAATGGTATGAAACTACACGTTCAATAGAGACCAAATTATTGTCAGGTGTTGGATTTGTTTCCACTAAATCTTCAGCTTGTCTGAACAATTAACTCTCATTCACCATCTGTACTCCAACAGGACGTTCAGCCTCATGGAGAACAGTGTGGTTCTTCTTCTCTTCATTATTAATTGCATTTATCAGAAAATGGTACATTTTTGAATTAGCGCACTTCAGTTAAAATTTAATTAATAACTTTAAAAATAAATCATATTAAATTATAACAGACTGAAAAAAACTTTTAAAGCTACTGGGGTACCCGATGTTTACCGTAGATAGACCACATTTAACAGCTTCATCACAAACAAAATGAATGCATTAATTCATCAGTGGTTCTACATTAATATTAAAATGCATACTATTAAAAAACATGTATGCAATTGTTTATTTTTAAATAATATACACTAGATATAGTTTTGGTGCCACTCAATCTATTGTTTTACACAAGTAAAAAAAAACATATTTTGTCCTCTTTAAATGATCTACAAACTTTGATGTTTAAGAATCAACTTCTGAAGCTATATCAAATGTAAAGTACAGGAACACATGACGTTTATCAACCTCGCTAGCAGATTGTCTCTGTTCCAGTAGGATGGGTACATTTGTGACCCTCGCCGAAGTGTTGGAGGCCCGGGGTTCCCCACTGGACGAGGATGAGATCTGGTGTCTGTTGCTCGCCACCACTGAGGCCTTACTAGACATCTCTAAAAAAGGTAACCATTCATTCTGTAATTACTCAACGCTCTCTTTTCTGCCAAACTCAAGTCGAGATTTTCTCACTAAAGAGCATCAAAAAACTAACTGTGGTCTCTCAAACAGCAGAACCTCTTTGAGGACACTTTGTGTTGATAGGTGCCACCAGGGTCCTTTTTTCTCTTTGTTTGTGTTCAGGTAACATGTGCAGTGTGCTGAGCCCAGGTTCGGTACTGCTATCGGCCAATGGGAGTTTGGCCTTCAAGAGCTGTGCTCGACATGAAGACGTGGCCTCCTTCACAGCTCCAGAAGTTCAGCAGGGTCAGGCTGCCTCAAGGTCTGCTGCTGAGAAGGTTGGATATTTTTAGTTGCTTTGAGAGCATATACTGTACATATACATACTACCAAAAAAAAAATTAAGTAGTTCAGTTTTTTTTCTGTTTTCATATTCCATACTAACATGAGTTTGTCACTACATCCTATCAAACCTGACTCAGATTAAATCATAGGAAGGAGGAAAAATATCCACAGATTAATATGATATAACAATACAAGGATTTAGATAGAGAACCTGCATTTGTTAATGAGTACACCTTCATGAAGTACAAAGAAACCAGGCCAATAAACTTTTCTTATTATTTATTAATGCTTTGTTTATACAAGAGCATTATCAAATGTCTATGTATGATTAATTTTTAATTCATTACCAGAGATAGAAATGCCCAACACTGCGTATGTAACCTTATGAAAACTGTGAGTCATGTTCTTGTTCTGTCCTCAGATGATCATGTACTCACTGGGAATGACTCTTTATTGGTGCATTGATTATCATGTACCTCAAAACCAGGTACTGCCTCCCTCTGCTGCCTAATATAAGCTCATTCACTCACACTCTTGAGTACCCGCTTACTTCTGTTGACTACTTCCTCCCAGCCAATGCATCTGAGTGCAGAGTTGGAAGGTTTGCTGCTGTCCATGTGCGAGGACGTGGCAGTTAGGCGGACTGACCTCATATCGGTCCAAGAAGTCTGCGAGCTTCACCATAAGACCTCGCTGTTGCCTCCCACTGAACATCTCATCAGGCAGCTGGTAGAGGACGTCTACAGGAGCTCTGTGAGTGTTTGGGCGGCTCGCTTATAATCGGTTAGATGTGCAAGTAATTTCTTTGTGAGTTTGTTGATAGCCCTACTGCTTTTTTCCTTGACCTGGGCAGTGATGTCTTTGCAGGCTGATCATGTGTCCATGGCTGAAAATGGATCCCAGCTTACAGACCGCAGTCAAATGGTCAGGGACAGATTACACAGTAAGAGACTGATCCCCTTTGTCAAGATAAAGAGATTAATTAGCATGTTTTGTTTTCTCCAATTCATAAATCGTAAACTACTGCTGCTGTGTTCCGCTTATAAATTAACTATATTTTTGGTTTCCTAACGTGGCCGTACCGGCCACGTTCTGTATTTATTCAGCAGAATATTGTTTCCTCTGGGTATTCGTAAAAATTAACACAATTTCAATCAGGGTTCAAAACAATGCTTTGACAATGAAGGAAAATGTTAATCACTAAATAACATTGCATTAAGATGAGGAACTAATATGATATGGCTAGCACAGTGGGATGACACAAATGTCCTTAAACTCTGACGTACAAAAAAATTCAAAAGTATTGAAAAAAAACTCTCCCAAAACCAAAATAAAAACTTTTTTTTTTTGTCAAGTTTGCTCTCATTAGCCAATAAGAAAATATTTTGCTCATTGGCTATTGTGTGTGTGCAGCATTGTGTTTCCTGCTAGCTGTTTCCTGCTCGCTAGCGAACGGCGCTAGCGAAAATAGCGCCGCTATTTCCGCATGCCGACGGAATTTAGCCGAAGCATGCCGACGGAAATAGCCGAAGTGACCCGAACGCTCCTGATGATTAAATATGCACTCGGGTCATAACCTCCTTCCGTCCAATGAAAAACAAAAATATTGTTTTTTTACAAACTGAACCCGCAAATTGGTGTAAGACAAGGCGAGGACGATCAATCAAAAGAATCCAGTGTTTTATAGTAGAGTTTGTGTTGAAGTCCTCATTAATAAACAAATCGTGAATACTGAGAGGGGGTAGGAGTGGTGACAGACCGATCAGAAGGTAAATGAAAGATATTATCAATACTTGTTTGTAGTCTTACACTTTTGTTCCCTATGACCGGCAGGAATAACCAGCTATGCATGTAAATATGTATTCACGTCGCTTGCTATTTTTCATGATTTTTTAAATTGAAATGAAAAATCATGTTATTGAATTAAAAAAAAACAACAACTATGGCATACCAATGGTGTTGGTGGTGGTCAAATTTGAAATATCTTCTAGTCTAAGTAAAACTTACAAGTAAACATTGAGTAATATTTTGTATGACTGTATCTTCACATAGTGAATGGAAGTTTTCAGTTGTTGAATCTCACATTCATACCTGCATAAAGTAGGACAGAAATAAAGATAGTTCAGCCTGAACTGTTGACTTGAGTGTATTTTTGTAGGTAAACTGAACAGAAGATTTTGCCCTCAGAATGCAGGAAAACAACCCCATTTTCAAAAAAATTTCCCAGGGGAGGCCGGTCGGACCCCCCATGCCCCCCCGCGACGAGCGTTGGTTGTCCGCCCGTGCACCACTGTCTTGGACACAGAGTGTGGCTTTTTGTGGCTTTCTCAATTCTTTTACACTGAGCCACAGTGGCTTAGTCATACTAGCTCCTAGTGCAAGCCCAGCTATCAATTGGGCTAGGTGAAGCTAGAGGAAGCTCTTGTGCCCTGCATCAACCTGATGCACAAATCATTCATATGACCTGGGAATAGGTGCTAAAAGCTAACGGAACAATCTAGTACAGAGTTCCCTCTGGAGTCTCTTTCAGGAAAGCAGACGCTCAGAGTCTCACAGTTTTAGCTGTGAAAGCAAAGGTTTCATGGGTTTGTTTTTTTGGGGGGCTTTTCAAGTTCCATGCTTCAATATTTTCTGTAAAGCATTGTTCTTTTAGCTTTTTTTTAAAACAATGGTAAGATAAATCTGATGTAAAATGCTTGAAAAAACAGTGAAATTACCAAAAACATTGTTTTTGCTGAACTGCATTGATCAAAATATTAAAAAGAACTTGATGTCTTAGATAAGAGTCAAATATCACAGATTTCATTGCCTGCAAATCTATGTTATTCTATATTGACTATATTAACATTAAAAGTAGTTATTCTGACACGGTTCACAGTCCACAAAACTAATAGACTTTTAAAGTATCTCTAAAGCTAGCTAACTCATTATTATCTGATATCATGTTAATTTTACTTGTTTCATCAGAATACAAACGATAATGTGATAAAGAAAATGTTCCACGTAAATGTAACTACAAAATAGATTAAACATATTTATTACAACCATGAACATGATTGGGTATTGATACAGTCAGTCATATGAACATCCATTGTTTTACAAGCTGATCTGGTGAATTCCATTTTCAGGAGGCTCTTTTAGTAACTCATCATGGGCACTGAGGAAGAAGATTTCTAGAACCTACTCTGGAGGATCTTATCCTTGTGAACCCACAGGGTATGAAGACTGCTTATACTTACTTTACACCTTTTCACAAGGTTTGTTTTTTTCTCTTGTTTTGGTGCATTTGCAAGAGCCATTTTAAGCTTTGAAGCGAAGTGAGATCAGAAAGCGAAAATATTTCTTTGATTCATAACACGCCAAATTCAAGTCAAGATTGGTTGGTTGCCCAAATATTCAGGATTAAGGGGCAAATAAAAAACCAAAAGAAGAGAGACAAGATTCCCAGCGGAGACATCTGCCATATATTGTGTGACATGTGTGTAAGTCATGGTGAAATAGGTGACACATCTCACTTCCTGAGACTGAGAATGGAAAATGAATCTTTCCTAGGATCCCCTCTGGACACCGACAGAGGGAGAGTTACAGCAGCTGGCAGCCTCTCAGTCGCAGCCCCTGCAGCCCTTACATTGATGGCAGTAGAAATGCAAACTTAAGATCTCTCACAAACTTTAATTCCACCTTAAGTCTGAATGACAAAAAAGTGAAGGTAAGCCAGGTTGTCATGTTTTGTTCCATTATGTTTCAGCTAAGCTTGTGACAGAGGCCTGGACAACATTTTTATGAGCTTTGACCTACTTTACAGGACATGGGTCCAGAGTTTCTGAGGGTGTCGGATGATACACTGGTTGTGTTGGAGCTGCCTGGCTCTATTGTGGTGAGTTTGAACACACACACATATACCTCAGGAATCATTTTTCCTGCCATAACAGTCTTTCAGATTCTGATGGTAGTTGCTTTCTCTTGTATACAGTCCAAGAAAGGGAAGTCTCCAATTACTCAGAGAGAACTACGTGTGGTCATGCCAAATGGTCAGAGCATCCTGGTCAAGTGTGATATGAAATGCAGAGGAGGGGATGTCTTTGACATGATCGTAGCTCACTCAAACCTGATGGAACACTTCTACTTTGGCCTTGCTTACATTTATGGTAAGATACTCACACGGTTGTATGAATCACAGTTGCAACATGTAGTCCCAAATCATAAATGTTAACAATTTATTTTTGCCTGTTCTTTTATTTGGTCAGATAATGAGTTTTTCTTTGTGGACAATGACACCAAGATTTCTAAAGTTGCTCCAGATGGCTGGAAGAAAGTGCCTTCAACCACCTTTGTCCTTTTCTTCAGGGTCAAATTCTTTGTCACTGACATTTCCCTTCTTTTGTAAGAATTTTTTTTTTCCAGTTAGAATGTGTGTTTGTTTGTTTTTTCTTTGGGTCAGTTCTTTACATATGCTCTTACTTATCAGGCACAAACAGACCCGTCACCAGTATTACCTCCAGCTCAGGAGAGACCTTTTGGAGGACAGGCTTTCCTGCCATGAGGAGACTGCATATTTTTTAGGAGCTCTTGCCCTACAGATGGAGTGTGGAGACTGCATGTTTGAGGTTGTGCACCAAAACTTCACACAAAAATGACTTACCTCTACTAACAGCATCATAAAACTTAAACTAAGAAGCAATTTGTGTCCGCATAAGTTTGTTTGTTTTTTTTTTGGGGAAAACCATTAGCTTTGTAAGACTATATTCATGTGAAGTTACACAACTCGTTTGGAACGTTTGCAAACAGCCATGTTTTTGCAAATGTCCTTTCAAGCCAAATTTTTGCCACACTGTCAGTTTTGCCTTTGAACTTGAGACAATGGTAAAGTGTTTTGGTTTTATGCAGAAATGTCTGTCTTCCTGGGCATAGATAAAATATAACATTTCAATTAGCTAATTAAAGCTTGTGTTGTCCAGGTGTATGGGAGGAACTACTTCCGTCCTGACCAGTATGTCCCCAAGAGTGTGATAGAGAAACGTGCCTTACCTTTCATTCATGGGGAGCTTCTACGGCTTCATACGTACAATGCTCAGATGCCCCCTGACGAATCAGAGCTTGAATTCCTCAAGGTACCAAAACAGATACATTTTATAAAGAAAAATAAAAGATGGTGTTGTGCTTTAAGTCTTTATTTTTAGATTATCCTTTCTTATCATGAAGACTAATTTTGCCCTTAGGTGTGTCAACAGTTGCCTGAATATGGTGTGTTGTTCCACCGTGTGATACGTGAGAAAAAGCCTCAAGAAGGAGAGATCATTCTCGGAGTTTGTGCCAAAGGAGTCGTCGTCTATGAAGTTAAAGATGGCTGTAGATCCACTGGTCAAAGCTTTTACTGGAGAGAGACCTCAACAATCTCCTCTAATGTGAGTGGACTGATGGTTTGCTGCCAAAGTAGAAGTGTGCTTAGCGGTGATGTCTTGCCTTTCTGCCTGTGTTAAATGTTTCCACCATGTCCTTACAGAGACGTAAATTTGTAGTAGAGAGTCGGGCCAGCAAGAAGAAAAACATCTTCATCACGGAGAGATCCAAGGTAGCCAAATACCTGTGTAACCTCTGTTCAGCCCAACACAAATTCAACAATGAGATGAGCTCTCGCCAGCTCAACCACAGTCTTGTTACAGGTCGGTCACTATACCAAAATTGTTTCAGTCTAAACTGAATCCCATCATGATTTTGGAGATGTTTCTTACTAATACATCTCCCTCCAGAGGAGAACATTATGCAGTATGCGACAGCATGTCGTTCTCAGAACAGCCGACTCAAGACCTTCTCCTGCTCGGAGACGCCACAGGAAGACAGTGGTCTGACCACACCTCAGGGTGCATCCCTGACCAAACTATGTGATGATGTTACAGCCAGGATTGAGGCTCGCATTAAACAACAGCGGCTGAGCCTCAATGAGCAAAGGTAGTCATCTGAGCAGTTCTCACACATGCATGAACCCTTTTAGCTTTCAATGTAAATTCTGCAGTTTTCATTCAAAACCAGCGGCACCTGATATGGCTTATGTTCTAAAAATGAATCATTCTTGAAGACAGATTTAAGTTGGTGGGAGTCTGTCCTCCTTTTCCACATAAACTAGCACAGCAGATAATCAGAATTAACCAATATCAGTGAACTGGTCTATCGCTACCATGGCACTGGTTTTATTTTACTTCTGCAGTACTTGCTCCAGCAGTCAGCGCAGCAGCACTGGTATGCGTTCTCCATCCTGCTCCCAAAGGAGTGGATCTGAAGCTCCCTGTGGCTCCCCAGCACCTAGAGGTTTGCCCAATCACCATCTTTTCTTTACCCAAATTATGACCCACATGTTAGGGATGTGGTACCTCAAGTCCACCACACAGCTAGCAGCTGCAGCATAAAGCCAGCCAAACTAGACTTTTGCCACTTGATGTAGTCCCTTCCTTCCTTCCTTCCTTCCTTCCTTCCTTCCTTCCTTCCTTCCTTCCTTCCTTCCTTCCTTCCTTCCTTCCTTCCTTCCTTCCTTCCTTCCTTCCTTCCTTCCTTCCTTCCTTCCTCCCTCCCTCCCTCCCTCCCTCCCTCCCTTCCATTTATCCCATAGTTCCCCATACACTTAAGATATACAGTGCCTCTAACAAATTTTGGACAACCCCTGTGTCTTCCCAAGGTTGGACGTGTTGCCATGGAGTTATGACTGCACACAACAGTGGGGTTATAAAACATGGATAAATGATGCATCTTCGTGTTCACTTTTTAAATTATCTCCATTATGATTTATGTCTTATAGAAACCCCAACAAAACTGGGTTTATCATCAGAGAGAGAAGTGTTGTGTGTGTCTTTAAAGAAAGACCCAAAAGTTGGGCTTGGTAAGCTGATCACACAAATACAATAGCAAGACAAAAGTAGTTTTTTGGGGGTTTTTTTTGCTTAGGATGAAGTATTTTCCTAACATGTATGGGGTTTGTGTTCTTACAGGTATAGTGATTTTGGGAGAGGACACTGTGGGTCATTATGACTTAGGGATCTTTGTTGCTTCCATTGTGCCTAATGGACCTGCTGACAGGGATGGACGCATCCAACCAGGTACATCATATATAGATATTTGTGTAATTTTCTAAATTATTTCAATCAAGGCAGTGCACATTGTATTGCTGAATTTCATAATTCTTCGACATTAATAAATTAAATTTCACCTTTTTGCGGGGTATATGTACGTGGAAGTCTCCCTTTGTCATTTTTTTCAAAACATGGTCACCTTATCTACTTTCATTTAATCTGCTCAGTACTTCACATTAGAACATTTAGAGGTTAAACATGGGGTGTGTGTGAAAAGCACTGGGGTCACACATGGGTTCATAGGTGGTGGTGAGGTCTCTGGAATCCACTGTTATTGGACGCAGCACTGGACGCAATTTCTGTGTGACCTTTGCCTGCAGGTGGTCGTCTGATCTCTTTGAACCACGTCAGCCTAGAGGGGGTCACCTTCAGTGAGGCAGCAGAGATCATGCAGAGCAGCCCTGAGGAGGTGCAGCTCATTATCTCACAGCCCAAAGGTGCTGTGTTTGTGTGTTAACTACCCCGTGACTCTGACCTTTGCACTTATTTACCTGTGTGTTATGCTTAACAATTAGCCTGGTCTAGTGATGCACCTGCTCTGAAAACAAGTAAAAAGCAGATATGTACTGTATGCTGTTTGCTTTCCTCTGTGTTTCTGTAATTTCTTTATTGATCCTTTAGAATATGTTCCTGGGTTTGTTTTCTGTAAAAACACAAGAAAAATATTGGTGTGTTTGTAGTGATGTCCTACTGGTTTGCATTTACGGAAAAGGCATTACATATCGAATTAACATATTCTGTCCTATATAAACACATTATATCCCTCTAGTGTTATTAATAATTTTTACAATACAATGTAGGCATATGGAAGGATATAAGGTACTTCAGGTTTTCTTGAGGTATTTATGAATAATCAAATTCCATTTATTTGCCTTTTGCCAAGTGTTTTAAAACAATTTTGACCCCCACATTTCTGTGAATGAATATGACGGAAAGCACTTAGCCTGGATACATCCAAGTGAAAGAAAGTAACATGCATTTAGAAATTAAAAAATGAGCAATTTTGAGCGTGAAGTCAAAATATTAGTTGATATTAGATGTATTTAAGGCAAATGTGTTGTCGTGTGAAAATGTTATCTCAAGAATAGAGTAGAATTTTACAAAAAAAGAAGTATGATGCAATAATATCCATTTTTTTATTCTATGCAAATATTCTCCACCTCAGTCTATCGGAACATGTAATTTACTGACTCACTTTTATCCACAGTGCCCGTCAGCCCTAACAGTGTGCACTCTCCTGTGCTGAGGAATTATGAGTCCCAGACCACCATGATGGCGGATAGTCGATCGGTAGATGATAGCTTGGATGAAATTGTTTCAGTGATGATGACGCCAAAGACCAGCAACAGACTTCACGTTCCCCAAGACATACGAGTCTTGGGTGCACAGGTAGCGTCATGCTAATTACGTTGTTTGGGCAGTGTCTTTAATATAATCAAGTCGTGTCAGTCAGACCCTGTGAAGGTGACTAGAGAAAATACCAGCAATGTAATAAACATACTGCACCTGCTGCATAAGTAACTTTACTCATCTAGCTGTCCTTTTAGTGACGCAATCAGTTATTTCTTTGCTGGTATTAATCGAATGAGGACTAATCTGCATGTTGTTGTGTTGCCTTCAGGACAGCTGCTCTCTATCTCTCCCTCTAAATTCTGTGAGGTCAGAGGAGGTCAGTGTGGAGCTCAGAAAGATATCAGGAAGCCTTGGTATCAGCATCTCAGTGAGTCTGTGAAATATTTTAACCAAACCAAACACAACTGAAACTTTTTGTATGTGTATATAAAGTTTGACTTTTCGTATTGTCAGTATTTTAAATAATGTGTTTTTCAGCTGATATTTTTTTTGAAAATGAAGCTCTTATTTGCACATAATTTCCTTACCAAACCATCAGTAGATTACAGATGTGTTTGTCTTTTATACATTCAGGGTGGTGTCAACACTAACCTTCCTCATGGAGGAATCTACATAAGAAACCTTGTTACTGGAGGGGCCGCTGAGAGAGATGGGCGCTTACATGCAGGTAATACAGCTAAAGGTGCAATCCCATAACTCTAGGTCTGGAAAATAGGGTTTTAAAACAGACTCTAATAACATCAGTACGCTTTAAGTTCTCCAGTGTAGCCATTTTTAAATTTTATGGATGAAGGGTGGCAGCTTCATACAAAAGTGCAGATTAATAAGAGCTTTATGTGTTTTTATCATATATAAACTTTCTTTTACTCATAGAGGGCTACAGCAGAAATGATGTCTAGCTTATTACACATTAAAAGCAAATGACATTATAAAACCAGCAATAAAAACAATTTAGGTTATAAGTTATACTACCTTAATTCCTTTAAAAAGAAAAAAAAACAGCAAACAGAAAAGCTTCAGGTTTAATTTTGGACACCGTCCCTGGGGCCATAACAGTTCTTTGAGAAAACAAACAACACTCTGTTTAACACTTAGCTGCTGAAATTTAGCAGTTATTATGATTGGAAAAATAGCTGTGTACTTTTTGGCATTTAGACCAGGTTGTAAAGAAAAAAAATGAGATGATGCAGAAACTGGAACCAGCAGAGGGAGAAGAAAATCAAAATTGATCTGTTTGTTGTCCATTTCCCCTCCTGCAGGTGATAGACTGCTGGAGGTGGATGGGGTTAGTTTCCAGGGCTTCACCTACCATCAGGCTGTGGGGTGTCTCAGTAAAACAGGGGAGGTAAAGGACGACACATAACATAACTTGTACTGCAAACTCAATTTGCATTGTTCCCTGAAATGCTCTTCTGTTCCGCAGTCATGTAGCAACTCCTCTTTGTCTGTCATTTACCCGTTTTTATCTCATGTTTGAATTCTTCCCCTTCCTTCGTCCAGGTCGTAACCTTGCTTGTGGAGAGGGAGCCAATGAACCTTCCCAGGGTGTCTATTAGTGCAGACACCAGCAGCAGTCCGCCCAATCAGAGCATCAGCCCGTCCACCAGCACACGAAGGAACACCAGCTGCTCGTCCATCGACATGCCTCCTAATGCAATGTCTTACCGGTGGAGGGACTACAGCTTCGTCACCGACAGTAGGAAACCTCCAACTTTAACACAAAGTGGTCAGAAATATATACAGGGTGATTTTGTTACTGCAAACATGTGATAATAGATCAAGTTTGCCAATACAAGCTACAAATATAAGTACAAACAGCTGACTGATCTACACGTCTCTCAGAAAGAGAGAGAACCATACACCAGAAAAAGCACGGACGTGTCAACTCTAAGCTGTCATGTACTTTAATAGCCCACTTAGGTAGCCTGGGAGCTTCAAGGTGAACTTTTACACACTTCCTCCTCTTCATCCTGATCTTCCTTTCTGACCCTGACCTTTCCCTTCTTATCCCTCTGGCCTCCCTTATCCTTTGGCCAGTCCTTCTATATCTGTCATCTAGCATCTCCACTCTCTCCTCACACTGACAGGCCGATTATGTCTGCTGCTAATGTGGCTAACGTTATGTTCATACTTCATTAATAATAATGAAAGTGGTGTAATTTTTAATTTTTAAAGTCAAACATAGCTCCTTAAATGTAAAAGTGGACACAACTGGAAACCCATTATCTATTTGATACACCAGGGTACACCATATACTATACATAAACATCACCCCATCCCAGTTTAAAGCTGCAATCCTTTTTCCCCCAGTATTTTTTAAAACAGCTTTTTTCATCTGTTTATATACAATTGCTCACAAGCACACAGAAATTATAGTGTTTATGTTTATGTTTATTTATTTGACATGGACATAACAATCACATTGCTCATTGCACAGTTGCACAACTCGTAGATGCGTCATTTACAGTGTGTTAGCACGAGTGCTAATTTTCACCATTTGTCCAATACAAGTAGAAAAACAGTATCACTATAGTTAAAAAGAAACACCCAATCAAATACAAAAGATAAAATACATTCTGTTAATATTTAGTGCAACGTTTCAGTACATTACATGACCTTCAGTACAAAAGTAAACATAATTTAGTAACCAATCAGAGGCTATACATGCGAGCACAGTTGATTTGATTTCGCCATAGTTTGAGCCCTCTGTAGAACACATTACCATCTGTCTCTAGTTTTAGAACCGTGGGCAAAGAGTTCCATAGGTTTGCTCCCTTTACTGAGAAGGCAGACTGTCCGAATGAGTTGTTACACCTGGGAACAATATAGTTGCCACTTGCTGTGGCTCGTGTGGTTGCTCTACCAGAACTCGGGAGTCTATTAATCAGTCCAGAGAACAGAGGTGAAACATGACCATGCAAACACTTAAAAACCAATTTGATAGTAGAAAAGAATACAAAATTTTCAAACGTAAGAAGCTTGTGTTTTTTTTAGGATACCACAAAGGTGCCATAGGTGTATAGTTCTGATGTTATACGCAATATTAAATCGGCAGCACTGTTTGTGTTATATACAATTAAAAAAACTATAAAACATTTTACCAAATGTGAGGGATGTGGGTTCTGTGATCAGTCTTAAACAATTGTTCAATATCTATTTATTCAAGTTGGCCTTCAATTTATGTTTTCTCCCATGTTTTATTTCTACAAGGCTTTTTTGTCCGCATTTATTCTCATAGTTTAACACCTTTTTATGAGAGGTTCCCTATTTTTTAAAACTTAGTTTACATGTGATACCATTTACTCATGTTTTAGTAGGTAATGTGTTAATATGCAGTTTCTTTTTATTGTAAAGCACCTTAAGCCACATCTCTTGAATGAAAATAGCTTTACACATAAATTGTAGTAGAAGTAATAGTAGTAGTAGCAGCAGTAGTAGTAGTAGTAGTAGTAGTAGTAGTAGCTTTCAAATCACCGACCACCTGTGAAAACATAACCTCCTTGGAATAAGTTGTAAACATTGTCTAATGCAATTCCTCAAATACACAATAATCAATTTTTCTCTCGCTTCTCCTCCTGACCTATATCTCCATCATGCTTCACTCCATCATTATCGCATTACTGCTGTCGTCTTCCCACTAAACCCTCAGAAAACACTCAGGAAGTGACCCTCACTAAGAGCGCCGTTGGCCTGGGCTTTAGCTTCATCATGTGTGAGCTGGATCCACCCACTCGGGACTTTGGCAGTCTGGTCCGAATTAAGCAGCTCTTCCCTGGCCAGCCGGCCCAGCAGAGCGGCAGGATCCAGGAGGGAGATGTCCTGTTAGCCATCAATGGCCAATCACTCAAGGAGCTGTCTTATCCAGTACGTGCAGATCTGAAATGAGCTTTATTCATCTATTTCTCAATATTATTACAAATATTTAATTTGCTTATACAAGACAGATTTCCCTTTTTTAATTTTCTTGTGAAATGAACTAAAATCTTATTTTGATGATGATGATGATGATGATGATGATGATGATGATGATGATGATGATGATGATGATGATGATGATGATGATGATGATGATGATGATGATGCGATGCATTAGTATGACATTAATGTCCTTACTGCGGATATTTTTAGTCACTATTCAGTTACTATTCAGATTAATATCCCTCCTATCCAGTGATCATACTTAAAAATTCGATTTCTGTATTTTGGAGTTTTTATCTTGAGAAATTTGTGTCAGAAATATTGTGAGCTGAAAATATTCTTGAAAATTTCAAAGAGGCGACAAACAACAGACAGGAATAAAAAAGAAAAATACTATGAAAAAGAGAATACAAAGGAAACATTGGGAACACTGAAAGATAGTTGTGAGTTGACTAACAAAAAGGTGGCAGAGAAGGGAGGAGACAATCATTGACAAGTGAAAATAATACGGCAGTCTCAACAGAGCTCAGGACCAAAGACTGGAAGAGGAAACTACGACCACAAGGAAAACTTGATTTTCAGAATAAAAAGTAAAAAACATGGGACATGAAACATAAACATTACCTTCAAAATAAGAAAAATAAACTGTCACAGAAACCATGACACTAAAATCTATAACAACATAAAATAATGTAGAAATATACAGTATGCAACAGTAACACACATACAGCACACACCAAAAGTTGTACACATATAGTTGCATTTTCCACACAGTTTTGTGGTGGTATTTGCAATAGAAACACAACTGTAGAAAATCTATCCAGCAATAAAACTTTATCTACCAATGGTAAAGAAAGAGAAACAAAATTCTGGATTTTCTTTTTTGCATAATGAGTCTTTTAAGTATCCAAATAAAGTTAGCTGATGATGCTAGTCAGTTACCTTGATGATGCAGATTCAATATTTACACATGGTCTACACAAGTTCTCTCTTCTACCTCTAGAAGGTTCTGAGGCTGTTCAAGATGACTTCAGCAGAGGTCCGACTAACCCTATGTCGCACGGCTCCAGGTATACACGCGCGCGCACACATACACACATTTGTACATTTGTGGTTACCTAATTCTCTGGCCTTTTTATCTTCTTTCTGCAGGAATCCTCCCTTCTATTGATCAATTAATCGGCACCTGAGTGATGTCACAGTTGTACAAACTTATCAGTGAAGACATGGAGATAGACACTGAGGACAGGAGGAACGATAGTACTGCCATGATTCATTAACATGACCTCCTCCATGGACTCCGACACTGCAGAGAGGTTGTAGGTGTTCCAGCGTGACATGATGTGATATGACATTCACAATGACAAGTGAGAGTTTTATTCATCAGTTTTGTTATAGTCTAGTTGAAATGAAGTTCAATCACATCAAACTCCACCTCCAGGCCCTAATACAACATGAAGAAATCCAGAAAAATACTCTAACACTGTTCTTTTGGATCAGAATTCGTGCTTGGCCTTTTGTTTTTCTGGAGCTTCACAACTTTATTTCAAGATAAATATGCAGTTTCCAACTATGAGTAAACTTTTTCCTGTCTCTTTGCAGGCATACTGCAGAAACAGACAAAATGTGAGAGCAAGAGAAGTTGGAGGCTGAATGTGGGTGGATTTTTGAAGGTGACTAAAAACAAAGTGAGTAACTAAATAATAAGGTGTTGGTGTGTAATGAAAGACACCCAGTTGCTGACAGACAGGACAGCTCAGTTACTTTGTGGTGAATTAATAACACATACAAGGGCAGGCAGAAAATATGATTAAAGGTGCTCAGTGAGCAAACAAGAACAGAATCTGAAAAAGTTGGGATTCATTGAGTGGAGAGAAAAGACTATTCAAAAGAAGGTGAGGATAAGTCTGCATAAGTGATGTGAAGAAATGTGAGTCTCATTCTCCCCAACTTTAAGGAGGACTAGTTACAGCAATGATAGTCTGAAAAATTAATTTATTGATTAATTTATCATATAGGATGGGTATGGCCCAAAATAACAAAACCAGCTAGAATATCACAAAATAATTAAGAAGAAAAATGGAGGGCTTTTAAGAATAGTAGGTTTGGCGACCCCTGAAGGGACAGGCCCAAAGGAAAAGAAGAAGAAGAAGAAGTCATAACTGATGTTCAAGCAGCGCAGAGGAACGGACATGGTCAGGTGGGAAGCCTGGGAGAAAAGAAGTGAGAGCCAGCCTCTGCAGACTGGGATGACAACAACACCTTTAGGCAAGGAGGGGGACCAGTATGCAAAAATCAACGCCCACCGCGGGTGACGTCCAGTCACAGATGCTATGATATGCATATTTTCAGTGTAGATATATAGTTTTAGTTTATAAAATTTGCAACGTGCATATAGAGAAAAATGTCTTTCAGCTTGTCCACTACAAGTGTAGGCTTGCTTTATATTTTCTTAGAGATCTGGCACTTGATATAAGATTTTAAAGTTTGTCTTTGTAAATGAATTTTTGTTTCATACGGGATTTGATGCAGTCAGTATCAGTCCTGAATCACATTATGCAAATACACCAGAAGTGATTTGATAGATTTTGCTCTTTTTAAATGAAAATGTACCAATTACTACGACTGTTGTTCTGGCTGGTTATGTCTTGTTGGTCCATGGGATGACACGATTGTAGCTGATGTAAATGAAAACTTTGCATGATCTCAGCATGCACAAGTTCAACCATTTTTTACTTCTGTTATCTCAACGTTTGCATTCAAATTGGAAAAATCTTTTTCCCATAATTATGCCACTTTTTAAAGAACTTGTTTTTCAAAATCTTTTTAAATTAATGATTTTATGAGGACTAAGAGCAGCTTTTTTCATCTTTTATACACAAGGTGGCAGCAGAGTGCTGCGAGAGAGCAAAGCAAACTGTAGTCGTGTTTCATTTGTCAGTTAATGTTTCATTTAATATAATTTCAAGAATTGTAATTGCTTGATTCTTATCTCATCCATAGGGAATTTAGAGACATTGTGACCCCAGAAGATGGAGACTACTGAAAAAATATGCAACAAAAGTTCCATGGACATGCAAAATATGTCCTATCTACAGAACGCAAATCATATTAAAATACCATTCCCATATCATTTTAAGGAAATTTAAGTTTAATCAAAATTGCTGTGTGTCTTGGCTTGTGCTTTTGTATTCTCTTGTTATGTGTTCAGACACTGATTGAATGTAAGCCCTCATTTTCTCACAAAAACAATATCCATTAAACTCAGTCTGACCTGAAAATGGATGATCCATCCCCAAACACTCATTTAGTATCTGGACAAACTAGGCTATACATACAGACACACTCACACACACACACCTCCCTGGGTGAGGAGCCAGTAATGGCCCCTCGTAAATAAGGGTTCCTGTATTTTTGGTGAAACCCAGTAGTGCATCTGGATCCCATCAGAGCTTATGTTCCCTTTGCAAATGATCCCAAATGTTTCTAATTATGCCAGTGCAGTCGGCACGAGTCTGTGTATGAGCGCTTGCGTGTGCTTTTTGCATGTGTGTAATTGTCCTGACGGACACGCACACCCACACGCCGGCCTCTGTTTATTCATGAACAGAGTGACGGAGATGGACAGCACAGTCTTGACCTGTGCAGACTTTGCTTAGGTCACTTCACATGGTGATAACTGATGGGTGAACGAAGAGGTGGAGATAGATTTTTCCGCCAGTCTAGTCTGCTGACATCGCTGTCTCTCTGTTGTTCTCCAACCATTTCCAACACTGAGGGGAAGAGATTGTAAGGTTGGCTGAATTTACAGAAGCTGCTGACTCACATGATCATATGAGCAGTATTTACAGTGGGAGCGTCACTGTAGAAGACTCAGATTTACATTCAAGTCAATAAAATTTGTAAGTAAAGGATTACAAAACCTACATCGTGTTTGATAAATGCAAAATTGTTTGAATCTAATCAGTGTCTGTGACTGCACCCAGCAGGTAATATTTCACTAAGTGTTAACAAACTAGTACAGTGGACTTGTTCTCTGGTGCTTCACCATCAATAAATTTCTGGGCACTGAGTCACCATCAGTGATGCCAAGTGTTGTGTGAAACTGTGAAAAGAATGAGCTTAAATTAGGGAGTTGAAAAACTTGGGGAGAGTTACTGTTTCTAGACATCACATGGTTCCTATAAGATTTATTTATCACAATTTTCTTGGAGGATTTATTTGACTTTCCATGAATTTCATTAAAAGACAGTTCTGGACACCTTGCATTATTATTCTGATTCAGACACCATGACGTGATTCTTATTTATACAGCATTCATTGTACCTGAGTTCATTCACTAGCCATCAAGCATGCCAGTGATCCAACTGCCATACTTAATTTACCACATTAATCCAAATTAGGCTTTGTATTGAATAATAGCAGTATCCTTGTAGTAATGAAGTAATAAAAATAATATTTAAAAACATAGCTGCAGTTTCGGTTCTGCTGGTGTCACTCCTTTGTAAGGCTAAACACAGCGATACCTGCTTATTAAGAACGCTATCATTTCCTCAGCAATTGGAGGAGATCAAAACACATCTAAAGATGAATGAACGCCATAATGAACATACAACACAGTACTTTGCTAGCACTACTCTGTGTTGTGGGATATTCAAATAGACAGCAACATGCTAGCATGTTAGCTATGTCACTTTCAGGCACAAAAACGTAAAAAGCTTTGACTTCATTCAGTTCATTAATGTGAAATGTGGAGCGCAAATGCAGGGTGTGACTTTACATACTTTGTTAAATGCTAATGTTTATTGTGCACATTAAAAAAAGTGTCTTCTACATTAACTACACTCAAATGAGTTTGGTTTGACCTTCACCTTGATGTAATACACACTTCATACCGTGTATCATACCAACCCATGTATATATGGATAAATATCCCTACTCCATGACCCCCAAATTCACACTCACGCAGACGAATGGCAAAGCAAAGTCCTCTGGCAAGTCTCAGAGACCTCTCTCTGCATTACAAGGTATTGTGAACAATTCACATATTCCACTTCAGCCACCGTGATGCACAATTCCATCCAAAGGCAGCAATGGACGATGGGTGATTGCATGCATCTAGCCGTTCGTCTGTGTCTTTGATGTCACCTCTCGCTCGGCAATTTCCCCAATTAAATAGATTGTCCAAAAGTGTAAAGTGGACTGCTATTATTAAAGGTAACCTATGCTGTTTTTGTGTGGGGCCTCAAATCCATCACGTTAAACCAAGCAACCAGTGACATTGTGCTTGGAAAAAGAGGAGGGGGAAATCCTCAAATGTGACTTATTACTGGGGAGGGGATAAGGATATCCTAATTATAATTATATCCTCACCAAGATGGTCGATATTAAAAATAAAAACAGTGATAATTGCATTTTTATGGGCGCAGTCAGCCAAATAATTCCACATTTCTATGTTAGTGGAGAAGATGGAGGAGACTGAAAAGACCTTTGATGGGTTGTCAATGAATAGGAAGGAGTCAGAAGAGAACAAGAGTTCAATATACTGAATAGATGAATGGAGGGTCAGGGAGAGAGTGGGAGTATGTTGGTATGTGCACACATGCATATATACTTTTGTGATAATAATAGGATAAAAGCAAATAGGTGTTATACAGCTAATTCATCATGTGTCAACACTGTTCAGTGTGGGAGGTCGTCCTGGGGGAATGTTTCACACGAGGGAGAAATTCAGCCGCTCTTTCAACGGAAATCCTCATCATATATCTCAACCACTTTAAGAAAGCAAAACAACATTTAGGGAGGACCGTGGAGCCCTGACCTGGAGCCACGGTTGCGGCCGTCTCAGTCCATGCAGTAGAAAGGATCATGAAAGATTTATTCATGCTGACAACAGGAATGTGATTTTGTCCAATATTATCCATGCAGATCAGAACCCAAATATGTTTGCTTGGGGCTAATAAGTTTCCAGATTTCTTCATTAGATTAAATTTATGATCTCCCTTGTCTCTTTAAAATAAATAAGTTCCAACAAGCAGACCTTTAAGACATATCCACAGGATCCACCAATCCTTGGAAAGGTGACTGTAAAAAGCTTCATGCGTTCGCCTTTCTGAGCAACACCCTTCTTACATTTAGCAACACGCATTTACATATGGGTGCTATGCACTGTATAGACAGTCCCCTACTGCTGGCTGCTGAGTATCTCCAATTAGAGAATATGTGGTCGAGTAAGGGCCTGTCATGACAGAGTCAACAAGCAGAATCCGCCAAAAAATCCTTACTTGGGACAGTCTCTGGCAGCCGACAAAGTCATCATAATCACAAAGTATATCATCTCGGTTGCAAATAGCTAATGCATATTGGAGATTTATGAGTCACTAAATTAAAATCAACAGCACCACACAGATGCAGAAGTCCCTTAGGTGAGGATTAGCCATTGCTAAATAGCTTGCTCATGTATGAGCCATTAAGAGTGAGGGGGTGATATGGAACTTGGGTAATGCACATGACATCACACATGGGTTGTGTCTGAAATCACTCCCACTATATGACTCTTTTATATTTGCTCTCTAACATGTGATTTCAGTCTGAATCTAAGCACATATTAGATTAGACATATGAAGTCCCCATATTTATGTATACTAAAAAAAATGTCCCTCTCACCCTTGTAGGATGGTATCTGTGTGTCACCCTCAAGCTCGGGTCCTCTACCAGAGGCCTGGGAGTCTGAGGGTTCTACGCAGTATCTTTGCTGTTCCTAGGACTGCGCTTGTGGTGGGGGTTTCATTTCTCTTAAGGACAGGAGACAGTGTTTAAAATACAAGATATTTATTTGTCAATTCAAATCATATATAGGTTGAGTAGCAGTACAATGATATTGCGATGGCCAGCCACACATGGTAATAGCCACACCTCACCACTAGTACATTTTTTTTACAGTCACAAACCTCAATATTAAACATCATTTTATACACTATTTTGGTTCATATTTTCCAGTATTACGCCTGGACACTGACAGTTGAAATTATGTTTGTATTAACATTTGTTTCTTTTCTTTTGAGTTACCTGGAGTTTTATTTCCCGGTGCAGCAAAGGCGTGGCCGAGGGCTCTGACAGGCTGCTGCCAGCCTTATTGGACTATACCATAGCCTGCTGTGTCATGGGGGGTATCTAGGGATTTACATTGAGTTTTTGGCCAGTTAAGTATGTAGTGGCCATTTTATTTTCCCCCTCTGTTAATTCTTAGTTTGGCTTAACTAGTAATTAAGTTCATCTGTTTGATTGTTTGGGAGGTCAGTTTTTTCTGTTGTGTCCATTCTTTTGCTTCGGTTCTGAGTTCTGTTAGTTTGGTTATATTTAGTTGACCTCTTTTACTGCTGCATTTGGTCGAACTTTTGTTTGTTGTTTTGCTTTTTGGAAAATTAAAAGAAAAAGCCCGTGTTGGGACCCAAAATCTCCTGTGCCCTGCTGCCTTACTGCTTGGTCCCTCACAGATATCATCAATAGGTTGAGTATGAGTCCAATTATATCATCGATGATATTAACAAACAGACAGGTTCAACAAACAGACAAGTTCAAAAAATACTTATCTAATCATGATGAGAGCTCTGGAGACAATGAATGGTCCATTGAGGTGTTGTTTACAGAATATTCTGGGTACAGGAAAAACTTTACAGATGAGAGCTGCAGCGGAGTTCCAGGTACAAAATATGAAAAGGATCACACATCATTTATACCCTAAAGGTGTGACTAGGGGGAGGTATTAACCTCGGCCCATCTGCTTTCAACCAGTTCTTTATGGGCTTTCAGTTGATATGTCATGACCTCCAGACGTTACCAAAAATATCAAGTCGGCAGTTTCTCAAAACTATTTGATGACATAACATAATCAGTCACGCGAACCCTGTGAGGACATATCTGCTGCAGACATTCTTTGGATGACCCTGTGCCGCAACATATTCTAATTTCAAGTACAGTGTATGAAATGATCTGGCTAGTCAGTGTCTAACTTCTTCCAAGGATACCGAAAATCATGCAAGCATTTCCAAATATGGTCTAACAGTAATTATTTTCATGCAGCGTATTCATGACCTCGAGACATCCTGGGGCCACCTTCACGAGCGCTGAATAATTTGACACACACAAAATCCAGATCTTTGGTTCAATGAGATGGTATTATTTTATTATATTATTTTATTGTATTATTTTATTGTATTTAAAACTTTCCACACGATCTTCTGGACTGAGGCTTCAGATGTTGTTCCAGGAACCTGCTGGAGCCACTTTTCCAGTTTGGGGGTCACTGCCCCAAGTGCTCCTACTACCACGGGGACCACATATATTCAAGCTGTTCTTTCAACCCTTGATACTTTTCAATATTTTCGTGTTCCTTCTTCCTGATGTTGGCATCAGCTGGAATTGCCCCCTCTATCTGCTACTGCTCTCTTGTGCTTTTTGTCCACCACCACTATGTTGGTTATGTTCCTGTACACTATCACAGCTACTTGGTTGTGTCTCTCCATGTATGCTTATATATATATATATATATATATATATATATATATATATATATATATATATATATATATATATATATATATATATATATAATGTCCCTCTCACCCTTGTGGGGTGGTATCTGTGTGTCCTCCTCAAGCTCGGGTCCTCTACCAGAGGCCTGGGAGTCTGAGGGTTCTGCGCAGTATCTTAGCTGTTCCTAGGACTGTGCTCTTCTGGACTGAGGCTGAAGCTGAAGTCCCACAGGATCTTAGCCTTGTCGTTCTCAACCACCTTCGGTGGTATGTCCCATTGGGATTTGGGTACTTCTAGTCCATACTGGGTACAGATGTTCCTGTACACTATCACAGCTACTTGGTTGTGCCTTTCCATGTATGCTGCGCTGGCGAGCATCTTGCACCCTGCTACCACATGCTGGACTGACTCTGGGGCTTCTTTACATAGCCTGCACCTTGGGTCAGATCTGCTGTGGTAGATATTGGCCTCTATTGCTCTTGTACTTAGGGCCTGTTATTGTGCTGCCATGAGCAGTGCCTCTGTGCTGTCTGTCAGTCCAGCTTTATTCAGCCATTGGTAGGTCTTCTTGATATCAAGCACTTCCTCTATCTGACTGTGGTACATGCCGTGTAGGGGCTTGTCCCTCCATGTTGTCTCCTCCTCCTCTTCCTCCCCAGGTTTCTGCTGTCTAAGGCATTCACTGAGCAGTTCATCTGTTGGGGCCATCTTCCTGATGTACTCTTGGATTTTTGATGTCTCATCCTGGACAGTGGCCCTGGTGCTCACTAGTCCTCGGCCTCCCTCTTTCCGCTTAGTGTACAGCCTTAGGAGGCTGGACTTGGGGTGAAACCTTCCATACATGGTGAGGAGCTTTCTCGTCTTGATGTCTGTGGCTTCTATCTCCTCCTTAGGCCAGCTTATGATCCCAGAGGGGTATCTGATGACAGGCAGTGCATACATGTGGATGGCTCGGACCTTGTCCTTGCCATTCAGCTGACTTCTCAGGACTTGCCTTACTCTCTGGAGGTATTTGGCTGTGGATGACTTCCTTGCGGCCTCCTCATGGTTGCCGTTAGCCTGTGGGATTCCAAGGTATTTGTAGCTGTCCTTGATGTCTTCTGTCCTGCCCCCTGGTAGGTCAACCCCTTCAGTTCTGATCATCTTGCCTCTTCTTGATACAATCCGGCCACATTTGTCTAATCCGAATGACATCCCTATGTCATCGCTGTAGATCCTGGTGGTGTGGATCAGTGAGTCAATCTCTCGCTTATTCCTGGCATACAGCTTGATGTCATCCATGTAGAGGAGATGGCTGATTGTTGTCCCACTTCGGAATCGTATCCGTAGCCACTCTTTGTGATGATGTGACTGAGGGGGTTCAGGCCTATGCAGAACAGCAGTGGTGATAGTGCATCCCCTTGGTATATGCCGCACTTGATGTTAACTTGCGCAATTGGCTTGGAGTTAGTCTCCAGGGTTGTCTTCCACTTCCCCATTGAGTTCTTGATGAAGGCTCTTAGTGTCCTGTTGATCTTATACAGTTCCAGACATTCCAGTATCCACGTGTGTGGCATTGAATCATAGGCTTTCTGGTAATCTATCCAGGCGGTGCACAAGTTCGTCTGCCTAGTCTTATAGTCTCTGTGTACTGCTCTGTCCACCAGTAGCTGGTGCTTGGCTCCCCTGGTGTTACTACCAACTCCTTTCTGTGCCCTGCTAATATATTGATCCATGTGCCTACTCATCTTAGCTGCCATGATGCCTGACATGAGTTTCCATGTTGTACTGAGACAGCTTATTGGCCGGTAGTTGGATGGGGTAGATTCCTTCTGTGGGTCTTTCATGATCAGGACTATCCTGCCTTCAGTCAACCATTCTGGGGTGCGTCCCATCCCTTAGCAGCTGGTTCATCTGTGCTGCTAGACGCTCATGGAGCGTATAAAAATATTTAGAAGGTATGTTTTGCTGTAATGACATTGTTGTGGTCGTGCAATCATGATTATTTCCCACTTAATGCAATGACATGCTCACAAACACCAAGATAAACTTGACATACTCACACATATATGTGTATACAGTATATTTGTATGTGTGCATATATATACACTGTATATATATATATACACTATATATATATATATATATATATATATATATATATATATATATACACTGTATGTATGTGTGTGTGTGTGTGTGTGTGTGTGTGTACATATATATATATATATATATACAGTATATATATATATATATATATATATATATATATATATATATATATATATATATTTATTTATACACACACACACACACACACACACACATAGATATACAGTATATACACACATACATATATACTGTATACACATATATGTGTGAGTAAGTCAAGTTTATCTTGGTGTTTGTGAGCATGTCATTGCATTAAGTTTGAAAGAATCATGATTGCACGACCACAACAATAGCATTACATTAAACATACCTTCTAAATATTTTTAATTGCAAAAGTTGGCCAAGCACTAAAATATAAATGGTAAACATTAGCCGTGGGTCACTCAGCCAGCTGGAAGTCACAAATGCCTCAAATAATTTAACAAAACTTAACTACTGTAGTTTAAGCGTCATTCTGAAATTTAAGGAATAATCAAAAGTTTCTATATTTACCACTTATCAGAACTCCAGAGGGCAGCCTGTGTTATAAATTTTTTATAAATTTTCAATCAAGGAATTCAGTCAACTAGAAGTCATGCAAAAAGAACATTATCTGTACCTGATACTTGATAAACAGTACTTTCTTACTGTAGCATGTTTGTGCTTGGTTGTCATTCAACACACCGCAGGGCATGCAGTCAATATGTGAGTTTTAGAGATCAGAAAAGAATAGCTGCGTGTCGTCAGGATACAAGAATTATGACTTCTTACTACATCACTTGGTATATGTAAATGGCTGATTTGTAATTTGGAGTTGAACTGAAGCCATTCCTTTACGAGACTAGTGATTCATCAGGGCAGATTGAAAATGCAATGCTTCAATATGTCAAACACAGCAAACATATCCAGATGTATCTCTAGTTATATTGTATTTGACTCCATTCACTTGCATCTCTTCCACCTCAGGCATTACGATTGTTCCAACATTAAGTATGAATGAAGCTCTAGCAGAACTTCAGTCAGACCTCAGGTCAGACTTGATATTACTTAATATTCAATCAATCAATCATTGATTTCATTCATTTTCATGTACCGCTGCTGTATCTGCCATAGCGGGTCACGGGGAGCTGGAGCCTATCCCAGCTGGCATAGGACGTGCATAGGGCGGTGCACTGGCACGATGCCAGTGCACCGGGGAGCCACATACAAAGACATACAAACATGCACACACCCACTCACTCCTATGGGCAATTTGGGATCGGCCAATCAACCTGAAGCACATGCTTTTGGAAGTTGGAGGTAGCCAGGAGAACCCAGAGAGAACCCACGCAGACATGGGGAGAGCATGCAAACTCCGCACAGAGCGGGACTCGAACCCGGACCTGCCGTGTTGTGAGACGACAGCACTAACCCCCTCAAGACATACATAATAAATAAATAGTGGCTAAACACCAGGAGAAAAAAGGAACACTGACAACACAGGACAGAACATATCACAAGACATACACTACACTAACAGACATTTACAACACTAACAGGACATATATTAAACTGAAAAACAAAGAGAATAAAATAGAATAAGTCTGAAAGACAGCAGACCTTGAACCACCTTACCCACCTGGTGGGTAAGGCACATCCATCTTACATTGTAAGACACGTCATTATCCTGATGTCTTTGTATGCACCACAACACCTTGGCCCAACTACAATATAGCACAGGCTAACATCCCATTTCCTCCCCTCCAGAGAACTCCCCTGACTGGAAATTCTCAAATAAACTATTGGATTTAAGGAAATCACATAACTGATTAGCGACTATTTTCTACAAGATCTTAGATAAGAATGGGAGATTTGATGACTGTATTGTGGCATGGAAGAAGAAAGGCAGCAGGAAACCCAGCCAATGAATAGATGAGGGGTGATACTGGTGGGATGGGATGAGCAGGTCCACAACGAATGGGTGGTTGTGGAGAAAACCCTGATATGGGTCGATAATTATTTAGAACAGCAGGGTCAAGGCTAGGTTTTTTGAGAAGTGACTTAATTACAGCTACTTTAAAGGACATATCCTGTTGATAATGACAGGTAAATTATATTAAGGAAGTGGCTGCTAATAAAAGCCTTAAATGCACTTCAACAAAAATATTCACAATTTTTCCATTTCTCCACAGAAATTTCGAACCTGAAAATTGCCATTATGTTTTAATCTCGCTCGAGCCTCTCGCATGAGTTTCTCATCAGGAGATTCATCTGCGTGAATCTGCCTTATTAAAATTGACGAAACGGCAACACAATGTCTGCTCATTTTACATGCTGTAGTGAGAGTTGCTTACTCTTGGAGAGACCTGTTGGGCTTCTCTCTGCGTTAAATGCTTTGACATGTCTGCTGATATGATTAATTAAGCACAATACAAATAAAGGTTGATTGATTATCAACATGCCTCCGAAAAAGATGCAAAAGATGGAGAAAAAGCAAGTGACTGATTGCTTTCTTGCATAAAAAACAATCAAAAGTTAATGAAGAAAAGTAAATGGATATGACTGACAGATATTACTGAAATGTGTGTGGAGAAGGCTTCGTCAGCTTGGTGCAGTGTCCACAGGAGAGTACAGTGTATGAATTAAAGGCAAAGAAAACTAAAAGTGAAAAAAACAAACAAACAAACAAACTATTACATCTTTCTGTATTTCTAAAACAGTTTTTTCTTTTCAATTGACTATCTAGCTTTAACAATTTGATGACACCAACATATAATTTTGATCTCTTTTTTCTTTTAATTTAAAGTTATGTTATTAATAAAAACATTCAAATTAACAATTTGTTTAGTTTTTATCTAGCGTTATTGGAAAAAATCAATCCTTGCCTACTCTTCTACCCTATATTCTGTTATTACTTTTGGGATGCATAAACATCATGTTGGGATGCACAAATTTTTCTTGAAGCGCATCGCAGTGATGCACTACTTTCCTGAGGTAAAATGAACTCTGTAAAGTTAAGGCTTTTTCCCATCCCGCAATTCACCTTTCAAGCATGTTTAGTATATATTTCAAATGTTGTTCATTATTATTTATCATATTCTTGATGTCATTTTACACAACACTGACTCCCTCTCTTTTCATTTTTTCACAGCTTTTTCATCATTTCATCAGCCTCTGGGTCTCAGCAGAGTCATCAGCCGCCGCCACCACTGTCCGGACTCTATGGGGGCATTTGCCTTCCTGCTGCTCAGGACAGATCCACTTCAATCATAAAATCTCCTGAAAGAGTGAAAGTCAAAGATCTGACAGCATTTATTCACTGTTATTGTATCTCGGTGTTTATTGACACTTACTTAAGATAAAGACTTTGCCTCTCCCTGATCTTTATAAATTTTCAGCCTTGTGAATTGCATAGGGTTCAGTTATCAAAAAAAAAAACTTCCTTACAATCTTATTGTATGACATAAGTGGTCATGATTCTCCAGTTTCTTTGATACCTGGTTTTCCAGTTTCCATTCAACACCTTTTCCTGAAAAAGACCATCTGTGGAAAAGATCAAACAGCTGAAAGGAAAGAGGATCAGTCTGTAGGAGAGGTTGGGCCAGGACCCGATGTTCTCTATAGTTCAAGGCCAGGAATTCTGGCTCAAGACTCACAAGGAGGGAGCAATGGTACTTGTAACTGACAGAGGACTGATGGGATTTTAATTTCCCTGAATCCCTTAACAGTGATGATAAGACCAGAAGCAGAAGGTATTGTGTGACATATTAACTCATTTTCCAGCCGTAACAAGGCACTCATAAGAGAAATGAGCTCAATATTTCAAAACACTAGCCTCAAAGGAAAACACATCTGTAATAAATACAATAAAACTAATTAAAGTCATAATGAACTGAATCTATCAATATAGAAATATTTCTTTTCGTATTTGTTAACAGTTGTCATAAAGCATGATTCATTCTGTTGTGACTGTATGACTTAACACAACATCCATTGGAATGGGTTCGTCATTTTCTACCGTCACTAGCGGGAACCCGTGGAAATTCCACGATAAAACAATAATATCAGACTTCGTTTTTCTTTTTTTTCTGTGTCCGAAGAAGCCGTAACGGCTCCATGTCGGATGGACGAACGCGAAGACAAAGGCCGCAAAGACAAATGCTTTACGGTCCGGCCATCCGTGTAGACACTGGCTTCGTGAGTTCGGTCCTGGTGAATAAAGCATCGGGGTTCCCCACACAACATTGTGAGGTCCGTCAAAATCAAAGAATATAAACTGCTACGTTTTATGAAGCCAAAACAGCTCCGTAAGTGAGAGACATGGACAAATGTGAAGACCGGACCGAACTCGGCATGTAGCATGTAGCATGTTAAACTCAGCCTTTTAGCACAGGTTCATGTCTGTTAAGTACATTGGTCAGAAATACTGACTGTTTGTACCATAATACCCCCCACACTCCTCAGGGGGGAGCCCGAGGCATTCCCAGGCCAGCCGAGAGACATAGTGCCTTTCATCATTAATCAAATCTGGTATATTTATGGGCTTCATAATTAGAGATCCGAATGAAAACTAAACTGAATAGCTAGATATTACCAATCCATAAACTGTAACATGAGTTTAGTTTTGGAATAGGCTTGATTGAGTTAAAACACCTACTCATTGACATTCTATTTTGTTGATTGTATTGTTTTCTTTTATTTTCCTTTTTTCTTATTTTTTGCAAGTTTGACGAAAGAATAAAAAAATAGCTAACAGCTGTCCATAAAACTTGATTGAAGGATGGAGCTTGGCCAAGAAAAGATCTGAAATATTTTGTTCCAATTTCAAATAAGGACGGATCCGTCTCCATATAAAATTGTGTCACTTTGCTTCATTATAAAAAAACAACCAAACCAATTTCAGAAAACTTTGAGTAGGATTGTTCAGCCTAATTAGTTAGTTGTCATTGTAAATAATTTGTGTAAAAAGTACATATCTTGCAAATGTAGTTCACAACAACATGGATGAGCTGACTCCAATACAATGATCCAATCATCCTGGATGATGGAGAACGCAACACTTGGCAAGACTTTTCCATCGAGAGTGACATTAAATGCTGATTCTCCAGGAAATCAGGAATCTCCACCGAGAGCCTGTTTTATATGGAAAGGCTGGATGCTTTAATAGACGAAACTTCCTGTAATGTCGGACAAAACATGCTCCATTGCAAGTTTATGGTTTGAATCATTCTGTAGCCCACCAGTCAGATATGCATGAGGAAAAATGAGAGAAGGTAATAAATCAGGAGGAAGACTGTTGTTTTACAGTAGGAGGACTTTGTATTGCAGTGTTCAGATAAACATAATGGAATATACAGTAGGGAGATCTTTCCTGCTTGCGTTCAGTCTGTTAATGCTGAAAACATGAGGTGGTCTTAAGGTCTGCACTCAGTTGAGATGGATGAAGAAAATGTGTTTAAGTGCAATGCAATAACCCAAAAGTTCACTGTAAATGGTGGATTTTATAGAGCAGGAGTACAGTTACATTCTATGTAAAATTCCCACATGGATGTGTGCATATAAAGCCCACCCATCTGCAATGATAGCCTGGACCATCCAGAGTCATACCCCCCCCCCCCTCTCCTCTGTGCACCCTGCTAGCTTCCTCTGCAGGATAAACACACTGGGTTTGATACTCCACCTTGCCACAGCGGGTGACATCAGCCTTTGTGAAACAAAGCGAGACCGCATCAGCCCCAGACAAGTTTTACAAGCCCTATATGCTTTCTGTCCTGCCCTCCATTGGTCTGCCTCCCACCCCTGACCACTCCCTAGAGTCCAATTAGCACTTTTAACTTCAGGTCTTACTTTAAGAAAAGGTTCTGTTAGCCACAGCTGTTCAGACAGGACTCTCAACAGTGGGTGGCATTTCAGAGATAGACAATGTCTTGTGGATAGGAAATAGCTTCCAGTCTAAACCAAGACAGAAGGAATGATGACCACATCATGGGTCTCAGGCCCACTGTACGCCTTTTTCTTTCTTCCTGGGTCATAAATTGCAACACAGCAGAAAACTAAACCAAATGTTTAGTGTTGCACATCTTGGCAATAATAATTTCAGTCACTTTTTGGTTCACATTACTGACTCATCACGGTATATTAATGAACAAAGAAATGGCACCTGGCAGAAATGAAATTCCTTATAAAATATTACATAAAGAAAGCATTATTTAAAAGCTGCCTTTTTGTACAATCTTCCTATCTTTTCTATCCATCAATTTCCTTACTCAAATCTGGGGTCAGGTTGTTTTCCTGAGCTCAGCAGGCCATTTCTGTTTCTTGTAACATATTGTTTTGTTTCCACATGTCTCCTCTCACCAGTCATTTCTTGTAATTTAATTTGTAACAATTGGACTAAAACAATTAGATTAAAATTTGCCAGGAAGTTGTTCTGATACACCAAATGACACAAAAATGTATGACCATTGTTTTGACTTGATAACAGTGGATATACACCAAATGTAGTTATTTGTCTCACTACTTTATGTTCTTTTTAAATTTTATCGTTTTACCATATATGTTCATCCAGTGTAAGCATTTAACAACTCGTGCAGATGTTGCAGCTGGATGTTGCTGTCATGAAACCCTGACATGGCTTTGACGTTCTGCCTCATCCTATGGGTATGGGTTCCAGGTGATCAGTCATCTGTAAGCTGCATTTCATGTCTGTGTTAGAGAGCACACTGTAAATAAAACCATGCTGACCTCTTTTCTCTTTGTCAGTTGTTGCGGGATGTATTTTTGTACACTTAACCTTTCTGTAGAATTTTTTTTCTTTGACTGCATTTAATAAAACTCACAAAGGCTAATTCCTTGTTCTCACTCTGCAGTCTTAATAATATTCAACTCTAGATAGCAGTAGTTTTTGCCATCAAAGGTACCTATCTTCATGGCTAGATGTCCAAGTCAGCCCTTTTAGCATGTAGAGAAGGCTTACATGCAATCAACGTATGCTGACCTTGTAACACCACTTTTGTACAAATCGACCCTAACCCTAACCTTTCACCCCCTCGAACAAGCAAAATAGAGAACGTTTCCTTGTGGCGAATGCTCTTTTGTTCTTTTATGCAGCTGACATTCAGGTGGAAAAACTGTTGCTTAACACTTTGCCTACAAACTGTAGTTCTTATGTTTCAGCCATAAACTATTCACAACGTCTGGCCAGATCTGTAGAGCAGTTCAGCTCAAGAAATATGTTTGCATTAAACTGTAAAAAAAAAAACCATTGTGCTTTCCACTTCCTTTAAAATCCTCCTGATCATATGTAGAGATGTGTAATAGAGCCAGGGTCCAATAATTTCAGCATGCAGACTTTTCAAAGGTAATATGTTGGAGGCGTTTCAGCAAAAGCTTTTAGAGCATTTATATCAGTGTGAAGTATTTACTGGCAAATTAAAGGTGCTGATGGTCTCCTGTCTGAGAAAACCAGCATGATCTCTTATCTGCCATTTCCTCAAGTTCCATTCTCTTTGCCTCTTTTCATTCTTTCAGTTCTTTGCCTGCTGCCCTTCCTCGCCATGTCTCTCCCTCCCATCCTATCCTTAATGCATCCCCGTGGATGAGCAGGTAGTGTCAGAGCCATAAATCTCAGCTCCATATCTGTCCATCACGTTTCATAAAAGTCTTACTCATCTTAGTAAAAACTTGAATTTCTGTCCCTCTTACTGTTTTTTTTGGGTGGCATAGATCCCTATAAATAATTTGTTGCCTTGCATTTTACAAATCACTCTCCACATGTGATGTCCATCATGTTCCAATTATAGCTTAGAATGGATGATTTGATGCACATTATGCGCAGATTGTTACAAGGTGGACTGCAGCTTCAATCATGAATAGATGCACGCATATTAGGATAGAAGAACGATGTTCATGCATAATACATCCTGAACTATGGGTCAAATTGTCTCCACCTACTATTTTTTTTCTTCTGTTGCTTTTCCTATTGGTGAGACTTGGCCTACAAAGACTCTTTTCAGCATGTTATGAAACATGACCTCAGACCCCATAAAAACAACGATGGAAGGGAACCCGGATGAAAGACTATGGAGTCTGCTGCATTAAAATCTGCTGAAAGATCACATAGAGTGTCTGTAATGTATGTTGGCTGATGTGATGGCCAGCCACACATGGTAATAGCCACACCTCACCACTAGTACATTTTTATTTTGCAGTCACAAGCCTTAATATTAAACATATCATTTTATACACTATTTCGGTTAATATTTTCCAGTATTATGCCTGGACACTGACAGTTCAAATTATGTTTGTATTAACATTTGTTTCTTTTCTTTTGAGTTACCTGAAATTCTATTTCCTGGTGCAGCAAAGGCATGGCCGAGGGCTCTGATAGGCTACTGCCAGCCTTATTGGACTATACCATAGCCTGTGGTGTGTCATGGGGGGTATCTGGGGATTTACATTGATTTTTTGGCCAGTTAAGTATGTAGTGGCCATTTTATTCCCCCCTCTGTTAATTCTTAGTTTGGCTTAACTAGTAATTAAGTACATCTGTTTGATTGTTTGAGAGGTCAGTTGGTTCTGTTGTGTCCATTATTTCGCTTTGCTTCTGAGTTCTGTTAGAGTTTGGTTATATTTAGTTGACCTCTTTTACTGCTGCATTTGGTCAAACCCTTTTGTTTGTTGTTTTGCTTTTTGGAAAATTAAAAGAAAAGCCCGTGTTGGGACATAAAATCTCCTGTGTTTTGCTGCCTTACTGCTTGGTCCCTCAGAGCTGGATTTGTCTCCAGTGAGTCACTCTTATGACACAGTGAACAACCACCTTTTGCCACGATGTTCAACTTTCTGAAAGACACCCTGATGGATCTTGTCACTTATACTGAGGATAGAATAATGAAAAATCTAAGACTTTCGGGAAAACTATGTCATTATAATGATTATGCACACTGGAAAGGTGTCACTGCAGTTTCTGTAGTTTAAGATTGAGTTTCAGCTCCTTCAGTAACTTCTTCCAGCCAGTGACTTCATTCTCTCCTCTTAGTCCATGTCAGGTATATAATTCTTAGAGAGCATTAGGACTTCTTCTTTTCCTTTCAGCTTTTCCCTTAACGAGTCGCCACAGCGAATCAATTGCCTCCACCTAGCCCTGTCCTTTGCATCCTCTTCTCTCACACCAACTACCTTCATCTCCTCCCTCATTACATCCATAAACCTCTTTGGTCTTCGTCTAGGCCTCCTGCCTGGCAGTTCAAAACTCATCCTTCTACCAATATATTCACTGTCTCTCTGGACATGTCCAAACCATCTCAGTCTGGCCTCTCTGACTTTATCTCCAAAACCTCTAACATGTGCTGTCCCTCTGATGAACTCATTCCTGATCCTATCCTTCCTGGTCACTCCGAAAGAGAACCTCAGCATATTCATCTCTGCTACCTCCAGCTCGGCCTCCTGTCTTTTCCTCAGTGACACTGTCTCTAGAGCAAACAACATTGTTGGTCTAACCACAGTTTTGTACACCTTTCCTTTCATTTTAGCTGAAACTCTTCTATCACACCTGACACTTTTCTCTACCCATACCATCCTGCCTGTACACGCTTCTTCACCTCTTTTCCACACTCTCCATTGCTCTGGACTGATGATCCTAAGTACTTAAAATCTTCCACCTTCTTGATCTCTTCTCCTTGTAACCTCACTCTTCCACTTGAGTCCCTCTCATTCACACACATGTGTTCTGTCTTACTGTGGCTAACCTTCATTCCTCTCCTTTCCAGGACAAACCGCTACCTGTCTAGCTTCTCCACCTATTCCCTGCTCTCACTGCAGATCACAATGTAATTTGCAAACATCATATTCCATGGAGATTCCTGTCTAACCTCGTCTGTCAGCCTATCCATTACCATAGCGAACAAGAAGAGGCTCAGAGCTGATCCCTGATGCAGTCCCACCTCCACCTTGAACTCCTCTGTCACACCTACAGCACACCTCACCACTGTCTTACAGTCCTCATATATGTCCTGCACCGCTCTAACATACTTCTCTGCCACTCCAGACTTCTTCATACAATACCACAGTTCCTCTCTGGGCACCCTGTCATAAGCTTTTTCCAGATCTACAAAAACATAATGCAGCTCCCTCTGGCCTTCTCTATACTTCTCTATCAACATCCTCAAAACAAATACTGCATATGCAGTACTCTTTTTTGGCATGAAACCATACTGCTGCTCACAAATGTTCACTTCTGCCCTTAGTCTAGTTTCAACTACTCTTTCCCATAACTTCATTGTATGGCTCATCAGCTGTATTCCTCTGTAGTTTCCACAACTCTGCAAATCTCCCTTGTTCTTAAAAATGGGCACCAGCACACTTCTCCTCCACTCCTCAGGCATCTTCTCTCTATCTAAGATCTTGTTGAACAACCCAGTCAGAAATTCTACTGCCACCTCTCCTAGACACTTCCAAATCTCCACAGGTATATCATCAAGACCATCTGCCTTTCCACTCTTCATCCTCTTCAGTGCCCTCCTCACTTCATCCTGACTAATCTTTGCTACATTCTGGTCCACAACAGTCACCTCTTCTAGTCTTTGTTCTCTCTCATTTTCCACGTTCATCAACTCTTCAAAGTACTCTTTCCATCTTCCCATCACACTACTGGCACCTGTCAATAGACTTCCATCCCTATCCTTAATCACCCTAACCTGCTGCACGTCCTTCCCATCTCTATCTCTCTGTCTTGCCAACCGGTATAGATCAGTCTCTCCCTCCTTACTGTCCAACCTAGCATACAAGTCATCATAAGCTTCTTGTTTGGCCTTTGCCACCTCTACCTTGACCTTATGCTGTATCTCCCTGTACTCCTGTCTACTCTCCTCAGTCCTCTCAGTGTCCCACTTCTTCTTAGCTAACCTCTTTCTCTGCATACACTCCTGTACCTCCTCATTCCACCACCAAGTCTCCTTATCTACATTCCTTCCAGATGACACACCAAGCACTCTCCCTGATCACCTCAGCTGTAGTTTTCCAGTCTATCTGGAAGCACCTCCTTGCCACCCAGAGCGTGTCTTAACTCCTTCCTAAAAGTCATGCAACACTCTTCCTTTTTCAGCTTCCACCATTTCGTCTTCTGCTCTGCCTTTGCCATCTTCATCTTCCTCACCACCAGAGCCATCCTGCACATCACCATCCTATGCTGTTTGGCTGCACTCTCGCCTACCACTACTTTGCAGTCACTGATCTTCAGGTTACACCATCTACACAAGATGTAGTCTACCTGTGTGCTCCTACCACCACTCTTATAGGTCACCATATGCTCCTGCCTCTTCTGGAAGAAAGTATTCACGACACCCATTTCCATCCTTTTTGCAAAGTCAACTACCATCTGTCCTTCTGTGTTCCTCTCCTGGATACCAAACCTGCCCATCACTTCCTCATCACCTGTTACCTGCACCAACATGTCCATTGAAGTCTCCACCAATGACAACTCTCTCACTTCTAGGCATGCTCTGCATCACTTCATCAAAGTCCAACCAGAATTTCTCCTTCTCCTCCAGCACACATCCTACTTGTGGAGCATACCCACTAACAACATTGAACATCACACCTTCTATTTCTAGTTTCAGACTCATCACTATATCCGACACTCTTTTTAGCTCCAGGACATTCCTAACAAACTCTTCCTTCAAGATAACTCCTACTCCATTTCTCTTCCCATCTACACCATGATAGAACAACTTGAACCCTGCTTCTAAAGTTCGAGCCTTGCTACCTTTCCACCTGGTCTCCTGCACACACAGTATGTCTACCTTCCTCCTCTGCATCATGTCAACCAACTCTCTACCTTTTCCTGTCATAGTTCCAACATTCAACGTCCCTACTCTTAGTCCTGTACTCTTGGCGCTCCTCTTCTCTTTCTTCGTGCGAACGCACTTTCCTCCTCTCATTCTTCTACCAACAGTAATCTAATTTCCACCGGCACCCTGTAGGTCAACAGCGCCGATGACGGTTGTCGTTAACCTGGGCCTCGACCGATCCGGTATAGAAGTGGTAGGTTTGATTCACATCTTTGATTTGGCAAAAATTTTACGCCGGATGCTCTTCCTGGCGCAACCCTCTGTATTTATCCGGGCTTGGGACCAGCACAATAAGACACTGGCTTGTGTCCTCTTGTGACTACATTAGAGAGCATTAGGACTGAGGACTGAATATATCACAGCTACACAACAAGGTTGTCCCCTTCAGAAGCCTCCCTCAAATACACACTGAAAAATGTGGCCACACAAGAGTAAGGCCCCATCCACATGATGACGGATTTTTTTGAAAACGCAACTTTTTAAAAACGCATCGAAAACGATTCGCATCCACACGACAGCGTTTTCAAAAAAATCTCCGTTCAAACGTAAACGCATCAGTGCATTTTCGAAGACGGCTATAAGCATGCCAAACCATGTGGTGGCAGTATCGAGTCAAATTTTATCCAATAGGAATCCTCTGTGTTTTGTTGTCACAACACACGGGCCCATAAATATGACGTCACAAAGGTTTTCGTCGCAGGCAAGACGTCGGCATTTTTAAAAAGCTGCGGATACACCGTCCACATTATTATTGCTTCATGAAGCAATAATAATAATAATAATAATAATTATTATAAAAAGGGTAGCTACGATGGGGAATTAATGGGGAAAAAATAAAAATAGATAAAAGTAACAACAAAAAAGTATAAAGACAAAGTAAGAAAAGGAAAGAATTAGCACATATATCCCATTGAAATAAAATGGGTATATGAATGTATAAATTATATAAGTAATTGATATAAACTTTGTGGTGAGTCTTTCAGTGTCTGGTATGTATTTTCTGTATACTATAGGGTTGAGCTGCTCAGTATGAAAGTGCTATACTAACCACCTGGCTGAAATAAGGTCACGCAAAGTTAGTGTGTGTTTGATAAGATCCAACCATATGCGCATGGGAAGATCAGTGTGAATGTGAATTTGTGTGACTGATAAGCCCATTGAAAGTACAAGGATTCATATCCCTGATTTCATTCAAATTATAGGGTAAAAATGTGATTATAATCCAAGTGTGAAAAGGTGTACACACGCACACTAATAATCTTCTCCCTGATTATTCGTGCTTACAGAAGAAGAGGAAGAGCTGTTAAAAGACGTACTAGAGAAATTGTGGTCTAAAGGTTCCACTGATGTTCAATTAATAACAGGAACCCTGTCTGTACAAATTAAACCTAAAACTGAATATAGACCTTGTGTGCAACAATACCCATTGAAACCGGATGCAAATGAAGAAATAAAACCAGTAATTAATAATTTAAAAGCTGCAGGTTTAATAATGAAATATAATGATTCGCCATACACTACTCCAGGTTTCCCAGTAAAAAAGCAAGCACTGTCTGTAGGATGGTGCATGGTTCAAGATTTACAGACCATAAATAAAGCTGTCTTTCAGAGAGTACCATGCATCCTAGAACCTTACACCTTGCTGAATTCACTCAGACCAGAAGCCAAAGTGTTCACTGTTGTAGACATCAGTTATGCATTTTTCTCTATACCTGTTGATAAAAATAGTCCGTTTTGGTTTGCATTTACCTTTTGGGCTCAGAGATATACTTCTACTCGATTGCCCCAAGGATATTGTGAGAGTCCAACCATTTACTCGCAGGCAATGAGTGCCAGCATGGCAAAATTTCAACCTCCAGGAAACAGCCAAATTCTGATTTATGTGGATGATGTTTTGCAAGCATCACCTGACAGAGAAACATGTGAAAGAGACAAATTGGCTTTATTGAAACATTTGGCTGAGGAGGGACATAAAGTGAGTAAAAATAAGTCACAGATGTGTAAACAACAGGTGAAATACTTGGGACATAATCTGAGTGTAGGAGGAAGAACAGTAGTAGAAGACAGGAAAACTGCATTCTTCAATTGCCTGAACTACAAATTAAAAAGCAGATAACAAATGTCATATTAGTCTGCAGGAACACAGCAGAGACAGCACATGGTACCCTCAAAATCAAATGATGAAACAAGACTACTGTAGCACTTGTTTCCACAGCCATGGATGCTGCAAAGACTACTTTAACACAGTGTGACAATGCACATGCAACATTGTCCAATTTAGAGGAGGCGTACGCTATTGGCTTCATTTTATCTCCATATTGTTTTACCAAAACTGAGGTCATAAAATGACCTTTACAATCTACCATTTGAGTAAAAGGTTTACTGTAATCTGGCAAGGCTAATGCAGTGCTAGATACCAGAGTTTGCTTTATTTTACAAAAGGCATCTTCAGCCTCTACTGTCCATTTTAGAGGTGATGTTATTTTAAGGTCTTCATTATACATCATTGTACTCAAAGTTGAGGTTATTTCCACATAGTTAGGCACCCAATTTCTGCAATAATTTATCAAGCCTAAATACGTTATCTCATATTGACTTGTTTTCATTCTTTGATATCATGAACATATAAATGTGTGTGTGTGAGTTTTTTGCTATGCACAGAGTTGTGTTTAGCAGGGGTCGAAAGGTCACTGCTGAGGTAGCAACTGATCACTAGTTTAGGATGTAAACCCTGATCTGCTGAAACAGGACATTACACCATAAAGGAAGACCATTTTCCTCTTGTGACACTACACCATATATGGAGCATCGCTGATATTCTCATCCCCCATCCTTTAGGACACATTGTAAACAGGGACTGCCCAAATGAAATAAAAAGAGAGGTTTTCGGCGGGTATGCTCAGAGCCGGGTGGAGATTTGTAACTGAGCATCTCTTTCGGTTCTCCTCGCGAGTAAAACATACAACTGTTGTCTACTCCTTTTTGTGAGTGTGTTTTAAATGTTGTAGGTTGTTTGAACCTGATAATTAGGGTCGATTTGAACTATGAACTTACATATCATGTCTGAAATGTACAAGAAAGGTGACTAAAGATTAGATGGGCCTTAGCTGTAACTTAACACAATTGTTGCAATTCAGAAAACTAACTTGTTTTTACATTATGATTAATAGGAGTCAATAACTATAAATATAAAATAAATGCACAGGGGAGATATGAACATTTACAATTGAACTTGTTGTATAAGCGTATAGATGCAGTCAAGTCAAATGTTTCTCAGAACCCAGGACTCTCCCACCTTAATTAACATCAACCTTGATGTAAACATTTAATTGTCCTGTAACTTGGTCTTTTATATTCCCAGTTTTCACTATTTATTGATCGTGCTGCCGATGCTGCCAGGAACTTGCTGCAATCTTATCACACTGTGGGCACAGCCAGAAGATGGCAGTGCAGAGCTTCAACAGCTGTTACAATTACAGCTGACATCTCTGAGAAGTCAGTCTAAGGATCAATAATTCTGCCCCAAGGGATCAGAAGCATCTTGAAAACACATAAGTCATGTGCTAAGTTTAAATGTACATATTGGGGCTTTTGCATGCATTATGTTGGCTATAATTAGACCTACGGCTACTGCTGTAATAGCATGCACACACACTGAACCAGAGGTGAAACATATATTGATTCACTGACTAGAACCAATAAGAGACCCTAACCCTATCTTGAATCCATTTCACCATGGATCCATGATACATTATTAATATTTTAATTTGAATACAATATTGGGAAATGGGGATAAGTGCATTCTTTTCAATCAATATACTGTATGATGGGTGCAAGTCAAACACATTCTTCTACTCCTAAGAAAAAGTTTCAGATTGGAAGTTTACATGAACATTTGTCAGGGAAATAGCTTCTCCTCGTGTTTTGGCAGGTTGCACACTCATTGACTTGTTGCTGCAATTAGTCATATTTTCCAGGGGGCCACAGAGCACTTTAATGTCAAAATACATGCATGCTACTCAGCTTGCACACAGGTTATAAGTTCGGTGGTGTGTCATTAAATGTTTTTTTATCCTATTTCTCTTTGAAATTGAATTAAAAATTATTTGAGCAACTATCAAACACCACACCACCGGCTGCTAGAGCAGCATGTAACACAGTGGTAAGGGTAACTGGACACCAGGCTGCGGGTGTGAAGCTCCACCCACTGAGGTCTGACTCAACCGTTCTGATCACCTGCTCTTCCCATCTATGTCAGAATATAAACTCAACCAAAATCAACAGCAATATTGTCTTAAGTCCTGACAGAGTGTTGAGAGGAACTCAGATTTTGTCAGTCTTACTGTTTCTTTTGTTTTAGGAGGCACAGTGCACTTCCACTTCTGCACACGAAGGCCTGCAGCATGTGGCTGTGAGCACGCTTGTCTGGTCTCTGGATGACATTTGAAATGACATGTAAGTGTGCGTCAGTAATAAAAAGTTGTTTTTTCCATTATAGCATCTACGTGTGTGTCTCTCTGTGTCTGTGTGCAGTCATGTTCATAGGTACAGGAGGACAGCGTGTTTCCATGTCTACATGGACAGATGCATTGTGGATTAGAGTGGGCATTCCATCTGCCATTACCTCACTGTAATAATAACACCATTTCTCTTGCTAGCTAAGATTCAATTCAACCCTCATTTTTTGATGACAGTTAAAGCGCCTCCAGCTTCTTTGTGCAGTTGTCTTTTCCCTGTCAAAGACAAATGCCCCAGGATACACAGCTGAGCCGGTTGTAGAGGGGCCTAGCATCTAACCGCAAGAAAATATCTCTTCTTTTCCCACCGCAATGGGTATTATATCTACCCCTCCTCCAGGTGCCCGGACTGTGTTTGACCAAGTCTGCATGTTTCCTGACTTATTGCATCTCCGTGATTTCAATAATCAGATATCCTTTTCCTGTCAAAAGTAAAAAGACAGGAGACAGATTATACATGTTCACTCAGAGACACTTATTTGATTTCTGCCTGCATCCTTCCTCATCCAAACCACTAAACGGGGTGCAAAACATGATATCTTTGGAATGCCATTCAACAGTCCCATCCAAGCTGCACTTGGAGGACTGGCCTGTATTGTCTTTAGATATCGTCTCAATCGTATAGAGCATGCATGTGGTTTTCCTGGCTTGCACTATAGGGAGAGCAGGAGAAATGTTGAATAGACATTACCAGGGTCATTTATTTTGCACTGCTGAAGAAGTATCAGTGTCAGGGAGGGATACAGCCCATTTACTGAAAAGTCTGCTTTTCTAAGTTAGATTATCTTTTTATGGAATAGCTTTAGATTTTTGCTCTTTCACTTATTTTTCATCATTTTGGAATCAAAACTTTGCATACCTTGGATTGAATTTCTGCTCTGGCTAAATTGAGATGTTACAAAGGAAAATAAATAAAAAGTATGATTGAAAAAACAAATGTGGACCAAATTTCAGAAAATATGGGAGAATTGGCTGATAGACTGTTCAAAATGGCTCAGTCTTTGTAAAGTACTCCAAGGCTAGACAGTGACATCAAAATATGGCATCAAATACAAAATCTGAACTAAAGACAAAAATAAACAAACTGGCATTGGAAAAAAATTAGAAAAAAATACGTTGACATGGAAAATTTTACTGGATAATGGACGGGATCAGCTCTAATGAGCTTTAACATGTTTGGTACTTACGGCTTGATTCCTGGATCAGTCCTGGATCAGGTGGCTGGCAGGAAGCGGAAGGACACCTTACGGCAGTGAGGTGAGAACATACAATTGCTCTCCGAAGACCCTATGATTGATTATACTCCTTTCAGCACATCATTTCTGATGGACAAGATGTTTTGGCAATAGATATCTTCTGAAAGAGACAGAAAATCAAACAATCAATGACAAATATAAAGGAATAATAGTAAAATACAAATGTTTTAGTATTTAGGCTAAAAGTATTCAAATAATCCTAGGGTTTGTCCTCCTGTCAATATTTAAGGTCAGCTTTGTTTACAATAAGTGGCTGAAATTCTGCGGTTTCCTGTTCTTGCTTTTCACGCCTTGGAACAAGCGCTACCTCGCATGATCACAGAACAACACAAAAATATGAATCGCAATGTACGTCTAATAATCATTCAGAGCTCACTTGGGTCTAATGGGAAAAGTAAAAGACCATTCTCTAACTTATTGACTAAGGAATGCCAAAAAACATATCTGTACTTATTGTCATTATTATAACATTTTCATTTTTGACTTTTATTCAAATATTTTATTTTGAAACATGGTATTGTGTGGTCCCAATTAAGTCATTGCTGGTTTATTCTTAATCTTATTACTTCCTGCCTCAAAGCGGTGATGTATTGTAATTGTGAGTGTTCATGTGTTCTTGTGATTGTCCGTTCGTCTGTTCGTTTGTTCGTCCGTTAGTTAGTCCACCAAATATCTTTGCAACTGTTGTAGATGGAAAGATGAAACAAAAAGCACATTACTTGGGCAGCAAAGGGGATGAAAATGAGAAATGACTTTGACCTTCAGAAAACCAGGTCAAGGTCAATTTTAAACTTTTGTACACTCAGGGAGATAGATAAGATAGTAAGATAGAAAGACGAGGGAGAAGGCCAGTGTGACCAAGACCATAGATCAGAGCTAGCGTTTTGATCAATGACAGTAGGTCAGAGCATTAGCGTTGATCTTTGACATGTGCAAGTAAGTCAGGGTAAAATTTTGAATTCAGGGTGCCGCGGGAGGTTGCAGACTGTGACTGCCTTGGTTCTTGTTTGCTTTTGTTGTAATTCATACAGTCAGTGATAAGGAGGTGATGGGGAGGTTTGGTATCCAGGAGAGGAATGCAGAAGGACAGATGTTGGTTGACTTTGCAAAAAGAATGGAAACGGCTGTAGTGAATACTTTCTTCCAGAAGAGGCAGGAACATAGGGTGACCCATAAGAGTGGTAGACCACATCTTGTGTAGACAGTGAAATCTGATGGAGACTGCAGTGGCTGCAAAGTAGTGGTAGGCAAAAGTGTAGGATAGGATGGTGGTGTGTAGGATGACTCTGGTGGTGAAGAAGATGAAGAGGGCAAAGGTAGAGCATAGCAGGAAATGGTGGAAGCTAAAAAAGGAAGAGTGTTACATAACTTTTAGGAAGCAGTTAAAACAGGCTCTGGGTGGTCAGGAGGTGCTTCCAGATGACTGGACAACTACAGCTAATGTGATCAGGGAGACAGGTAGGAGAGTACTAGGTGTGTCATCTGGAAGGAGAGTAGATAGGGAGACTTGGTGGTGGAATGAGGAGGTACAGGAGTGTATACAGAGAAAGAGGTTAGCTAAGAGGAAGTGGGACACTGAGAGGACTTGTATGCAAGGTTTGGACAGTAAGGAGGGAGAGACTGATCTATACAGGCTGGCAAGATAGAGAGACAGACATGGGAAGTATGTGCAGCAGGTTAGGGTAATTAAGGATGGGGATGGAACTGTATTGACAGGTACCGGTAGTGTGATGGGAAGATGGAAAGAGAAATCGAAGAACTATGACAAAAGAAGAAAATGGGAGAGAACAAAGACTAGAAAAGATGGATGTTGTGGATCAGGAAGTAGCATATATTAGTCAGGATGAAGTGTGTAGGGCATTGAAGAGGATAAAGAGAGGAAAGGCACTCGGTCCTGATGATATTCCTGTGGAGGTATGGAAGTGTCTAGGAGAGGTGGCAGTAGAGTTTCTGACTGGGTTGTTCAACAAGATCTTTTATAGTGAGAAAATGCCTGAGGAATGGAGAAGTGTGCTGGTGCCCATTTTTAAGAACAAAGGAGATGTGCAGAGTTGTGCCAACTACAGAGGAATAAAGCTGATGAGCCATGAAGTTATGGGAAAGAGTAGTTGAAGCTAGACTGAGGGCAGAAGTGAGCATTTGTGAGCAGCAGTATGATTTCATACCAAAAAAAAGTACTACAGATGCAGTATTTGCTTTGAGGATGTTGATAGAGAAGTACAGAGAAGGCCAGAGGGAGCTGCATTGTGTTTTTGTAGATCTGGAAAAAGCTTATGACAGTGTGTCCAGAGAGGAACTGTGGTACTGAATGAGGAAGTCTGGAGTGGCAGAGAAGTATGTTAGAGTGGTGCAGGACATGTATGAGTACTGTAAGACAGTGGTGAGGTGTGCTGTAGGTGTGACAGAGGATTTCAAGGTGGAGGTGGGACTGCATCAAGGATCAGCTCTGAGCCCCTTCTTGTTCTCTATGCTGATGGACAGGCTGACAGACATGGTTAGACGGGAATCTCCATGAAATATGTTTGTAGATAACATTGTGATCTGTAGTGAGAGCAGGGAACAGGTGGAGGAGAAGCTAGAGAGGTGGTTTGTTCTTGAAAGGAGAGGAATGAAGGTTAGCCGCAGTAAGACAGAGTACATGTGTGTGAATGAGAGGGACCCAAGTGGAAGAGTGAGGTTACAGGGAGAAGAGATCAAGAAGGTGGATGATTTTAAGTGATGTACTTGGGGTCAACAGTCCAGAGCAATGGAGAGTGTGGAAATGAGGTGAAAAAGCATGTACAGGCAGGAAGGAATGGTTGGAGAAAAATGTCAGGTGTGATGTGTGATAGAAGAGTTTCAGCTAATATGAAAGGAAAGGTGTACAAAACTGTGGTGAGACCAGCGATGTTGTTTAGTCTAGAGACAGTGTCACTGAGTAAAAGACAGGAGACAGAGCTGGAGGTAGCAGAGACGAAGATGCTGAGGTTCTCTCTAGGACTAACCAGGAAGGATGGGATCAGGAATGAGTACATCAGAGGGACAGCACATCTTAGAGGTTTTTGAGATAAAGTCAGAGAGGCCAGACTGGGATGGTTTGGACATGTCCAGAAGAGAGATAGTGAATATATTGGTAGAAGGATTCTGAGTTTTGAACTGCCAGGTAGGAGGCCTAGAGAAAGACCGAAGAGGTTTATGGATGTAGTGAAAGAGGACATGAAGGTAGTTAGTGTGAGAGAAGAGGATACAAAAGACAGGGTTAGATGGAGGCAACTGATTCGCTGTGGCGATCTCTGAAGGGAAAAGCTGAAAGAAAAAGAAGAAGTTCATGGATGTCATGGGCCATTTAATGGTTTGGAAAATGTAGGACAATTCTGTGGATGAACCTACTATAAACATTTATTTCTGTGTTAGGTTTTTTAATCATGCGAAGAATTATAAATATATTCAACAGAGATTTTATTTTAATGCAATTACTGGTTACGGGGACTTTTTTTTTTCCTTTTATTGACTGTCACCAAAAGCCTGTCTCAAATCAGCGCAATCAGTCAATTAAAGAACAAAACACAACTATTCAGTATGAAGAAGAAAAAAAACCCCATGGAACTATATAACAAGCCTTTCATATTGACAGAAGCCAGCCCAGGCATTCCTGGCACAACCAACCTAAGACCCTTAAATGTGTTTAAAGGAAAGCTGCCATGAAAACTGTCATACATTTTAATTATACCACATCTTTTACAGGCACTGGAACAAAAAAATACAGTTTTCAAATCCCTCTGCCAAAAGCACTACACTCATGTTGTAATTGCATTGGTTGAGTATGATTCTAATCTGGTGCAAATTTGCTTCATTTATTATTTGTTCAGCGAAGATTTGAATGGCCATTAAAGGCCTTCCACATGTTTAATACAGATGTCCCTTGTTAAATGCAGTTGCACACAAATCAAAAACAGTTTCTTTGTTCACACTATTCAAGACATTCATCACATACATCTATTCAGTGCCAGTTATTCAGGAACCAAAATATTGTGCCCTACTGTCCAGGGATGTGGGAGAGAGGCAACCCATGGCTAACGTCAGCACAATTATTCACATTGAGCAACCATAAATATTACTGGATAAACAATATTTATATCTTTGTTTGTTTGCTGACAGGATTATTTGGATGGACGTGCATGAGATGACTGCATTGCATTAGTGAGCAATTTCTTGGAAATACACTGGAAACTATAATGGATGTAGACACATTTGACAGTGATTTGCAAATCGAAAATTGCCTGGAATCCAACAATGCATGTGCTGCCTTGTGAGACGAAGTGCAATAAATGGAGACAAATGTGCAATATAGTGTGATATGCATGAAATTCGAATGAGAAATGGCAGCTACCAATGATAATACTAATCAAGACAAAATTTCCCACTTCAGATGGTGAGAAATCAACCAACAAATAAGAAGCCCTGTGCCAACACACACACATTGTTAACTTTATATAATATCTGCTTTTTTCAATGCAGTAAGTCCTTTTTATTATGTTTCTTTAATCACTGCAATCCAAGTCAGTTTTCCCACAGAGAACATCTATTGTCTAGTTTCTTATGCATAACTTATCATATTAATGACAAACTTCTGAACTTGAGACAGCAGTGACATAGCATAGATGAGAAGCACACACAATGTTGCCACTATTAACAGCATAAATAAATACTAACAGTATTTATGCTGTTAGTATTTTCAGAAGCACACCATTAATTGGCCCCATGCGGAGAAATTCAGCAGGTTTCAAATGTGCTGTTGGTTTGGGCTGTGTTCCTCTGAGGTTGCATAATCAACATGGGTGGCCACACTGGGTTCTTGGCACACCCAAACACACACACACACACACACACACACACACACACACACACACACACACGCACGCACACACACACACACACACTCACACACACACACACACACACACACACACACACACACACAAACGCACAAACGCACACACACACACACACACACACACACACACACACACACACACACACACACACACACACATGCACACTCATTCAATGAAATATCGAGATAGACTGCAGATCTTTTTAACTGATTTTTTTAAACATATTAAGAAGCATACATAAGTTCAGACAGTCAGTTCTACATCAGATCCCATCTTGAAGGCTTTGGGCCAGCTTCAGGGCAGGTCTGATTACAAACGGTCCAAGTTTACCCAAATTGGCTCCTCTTTAAGTTCTTCCAATCCAATCCAATCCAACTTTATTTGTTCTCAAACTGGCCCTTTTGACCTCTTGCTCAGAGGCAGTACATTGGTAAAACTGTCACCACGTCCTTTATCACCCAGATGCAATTTTCTGAATGAAACATGAATGAGGCATATTTGGCTCAGTGATCATAATTTTTCTAGACATCAAATGTTGAATTTTGATGGAGATTGATCTGTCTGTCTGTCTGTCTGTCTGTCCGTCTGTCCGTCTGTCCGTCCGTCCGTCCGTCCGTCCGTTCATCCGTTTGGTTGGTTGTTTGTTTATCTTTTACAGATGACATTGATTGTATCCACGATGAATGTTTCTTATGGTGTCCTGAACTTCAATTCTGACACATCCAGGGATGCTGCTGCAGATCTTCTAGGGTGACACGACTCTCAGAATTTGAATTTAAACACTTTTTCAAGAAATCCTGGCATTCTGTGATTGAAAAGGACAGAAAGCAAAAAAAAGGTTAGAAGCTTCAGATACCTCAGACCAGATGTTTATATACAGTATGTGTATTGTGTACATGTGTATGTGCATATGTACAGTATATACAGTGCGCCCTCTAATTTTTTGATAATATGATATATGTTAATATGTTTACAATATGTGAATATGTATATTTCATATGTTGCATATGTTAACATGTATGCATATTATTTAAGTATTAATGTATGACCCCCCCCACCCTGCTGCCACGATCGCACAAATTTCCCCACTGTGGGACTATGAAGGATCATTATCTTATCTTATCTCGCTCATTCGCGCATCAACCCTAGCGACTCTACTCATCGCGGATTTTTGGTTAGTAGTCACATGATGCGGTATGCACATTCAATTGGCTGACGGCATCTGGAAGTGTGATCTGTTCCATCAGTCTCGGACTTTCGTGAGACACAAAAGTGCTTTATACATATATACTGTATATACTGTATATATATATATATATATATATATATATATATATATATATATATATATATATATATATATATATATATATATATATATAAATAAAAAAAATTCCCTCTCACCCTTGTGGGGTGGTATCTGTGTGTCATCCTCAAATGTATATATATATATATATATATATATATATATATATAGATAGATAGATAGATAGATAGATAGATAGATAGATAGATAGATAGATAGATAGATAGATAGATAGATAGATAGATAGATAGATAGATAGATAGATATAAGTTAGGTTGCATATTTACACCAACATTGTCCTACCCTGGCTCACGTTTTTCAGCTCACTCCTGATAGGTATCAAAGAAATATAGATGACCGGCTCTTCTGTCAGGATATCATAAAGGACTTCACCTAACTGTAAGACTTTATTCTGCTCAGCCTTGTCTTTCATCATTTGTTGGTCATCTGTAAGGAAACACACAAGGTTTTGCAAGTTGCATAGACAGACATATAGAGGGGTGGGCATAGGCAGGCCAAACTTTCATGAAAGATGGGTGAAAAAAATGATTTACCAGTCATCACATTGTCAATCAAATGTGTCTCCCACATGAAGGAGCTGTAGCCGAAGTCGATGACTCTCACTCGAGGGCCATTGGAATTAAGTTCAACAAGAATGTTGTCAGTTTTTATGTCGTTGTGCGAAACTCCCTTAGATATCATGTCAATGGCTGCTGCCACCAACTGTCTCATGATGTTCTGTGAAGAAAATGGAGGAAAAAATTAGAATATGGGAAGTAGGGACTGCTGCTTTTTTACTTTGACTTCATCATACGTGACAGTTTTTTTCATGAAAATTTTAGGAAAACTTTAGTTCATTTGCAAAGATGAGGAAGAATAAATATTGAGGACAATTTCAGTTGAGCCTTACCTTAGCCTGATGTTCTGATAGTGAATTCATTGTGTAGGCCATCAAAGTCTTACAGGGCTCTGGTCTCTCAATGATTAGGATTACTATGTCGCCCAGTCTGTACCAGTCAATCAGTGTCACAGCTGGCGACTGACCCACTGATTCTGGTCCGCCTGCTAGTTGCTGCATAATCGCCGCCTCCCTTGGAATCTTATATTTCTTATTATTTATAATCTAGAGGAGAATATAAATACAAATTATTCATTCATTCATCTTCAGCAGCCACACCCTCATACCTACTGGCAATTTGAGACCGACCAGTTCACCTGAAGTGCATGGGACATGCGATAATAAACAATACTATCCATCCATCCATGACAATATCGATGATAATACCTTCTGAAATATCAAAGGTAATATCGATGATAATACCGTCTGAAAATAATTGGACGGATGGATATCCATTCATCCATGCATCCATCCATCCATCCATCCCATTATTTTAAGAAGGCGCCATCCACCCGATTATTTGAAGAAGGTGTCGATATTACTCGTACTGTATTGTTTTTTTGTGAATAATGAATTTCAAATGGAGTAAGTTCATTTATTGATTAATTTTCCGCACCACTTATTCTGCTTCCGCAGGTTACGGGGGTTGCTGGAGCCTATCCCAAAGGACTTATAAATTTTTTTAAAATAATCACATATGAAGGTAGATGTAGTTCTGTATAGTCCCAATCAGCAGCTTAGTGAAACGTTTCTACATTTTTAGATTATTAGGTTTCATGCATGCTACAGAATTAGCATAAGTTAGCATACAAAGAAGCATGTTACTGAGGAAGGAGGCTGCCACATGAACTGTGTGATCTAATAAGCAGTTTGATGGCCAGAACATTCAGAGAAACCACCAGGTTCCTGCGCAGCAAGCCTTCAGTAGCAGCTCTGGGCAACCGGATGGAGATGTCTTCTTACGAACACATCCAGGCCGTCTCATCCGATAGACCGCCATGGCCATTGAGTCCTTCATCCCTGACAAACACCGTTGTTAATAAACCAGACTTCAGGATTACAATAGTGTTCCCTCCCACCATAGAACAGTTCATGCTGGAGTTGGAAAATCATTCATGTTCCTGACTGAAGCGTATGCATTTTCAAATAAAATCACATTTTACTCAACAGTGTCCATAGTCAGTGGACAGAAGTGTTGCATTTGAAGTAAATTAGCACCATTTAGTAATGACATAGTTTTGTCTGTTTAATAGTGTAGAGGAAAATTACTAAAATTACTTACAACTTTTTGATAAGGTACTTTGTCCTGATTGATGTACTTGATTGCCACCTAAGGTACAGAATTAAGTTTGTTAGATAATAACATTGGTGTCTGTGTGTGTGCGTGTGTGCATGTGTGTCACTCATACTTACTGGTAAGTTATCAGACCTGCGATAACCAGCAAAGACACAGCCAAATGATCCACACCCAAGTAACTGATGCTGGACATATTTTTTCTCAAAGTCCGCTAGACAGAGAGAGAGAGAGATCTCTTTAGCAATGGAGAACATATGACCCTATTCCCTCCATGACTGAACCACTGCTTGATAAATTAATTTTTAGCATCTTGTACTGTTTTTAAATTTAAACGCACTTAATTAGTTTGCTTCAGTTGAAAAAAAGAACATTTTCACCATTGGGAAATAAAAAAACAGGTGTTGTAAAAGTAGTTATGTGTAGTCTACAGTTCGTGTATGTGCTCAATTCCGAGCAAAAGCAGTTCTTTAACATTATAAGCTCACCTCTGCTAGAAATGCATGAGGAGGGCTTGATCCAGAAATTTTCTGTTTTGCTGTCTGGTTGATGTGTTGGATTCTCCTCAGCTGGTCTCACTGCATTGACAGAATCCTTTGCGACTTCACTGGTGATGTCCTTGGTGGTTCTCGACTTCTTACAGGGTGGCTGTAAACCTGCCTCACGGTGGGATTGGTGATTGTTTTTTGACTTTCTTTTGGACCCGGTCACCATCCAGGGCTTGGTGATAATCTCTATTTATAATATAAACCAAGTAACCTTGTTAGTGTGGATGTTTGAACATTGTGGTGGACTTTTGTTGTGCCCAGAGTGTACCTTGCCTCACGCCCAAAGCCCACTGGGATAGGCTCCAGCAACTCCGAGATTGTGACAGCAGTATAATTGGGTACTGAAGATGAATCAATGAATAAATGATTTATTATTTCGTCATTACACTAATATGTTTACATTATGGAAAGAAGGTGGGATCATCTATATTATAATTGCACATTTACATGGGGCACCACTCGTACTACTTATCTACCAAGCAGTGTAAACGTAATGCTCATCACATCAGAATAAATTAACTTCTAACCAGTCTTTCACAGAATCCTAAAAACTCTTGTGTAAACAAATAAGAAGTTACAGTATTAGAATCTTTATTGTTGTTATATAATGATTTTGACTGAAACATTTGTAAGTATTTGTAAAAAATATTTTTGTAACATTTTATGAAAAATCTCTTTGATAACAAGCTACAGATGTCTACCAGCATTTTAAACTTACCTGATTCAGTCTCTGAGTAAGGGTAATATTTTTTCCCAGCTCTTAAAACTGTCTTTGAATGTAGGACTCAAATTAATGTCAACTGTAAAGACCCTATATTGTCTTTGATGTTTTAGATGCTTTCAATCAGCTCGAGCCGGTGCTTTGAACATTAAAGACAAATTTTGCTAAAGTTAACCAAAGTCCTATCATGTTACATTAAAAAAAGTAGAGATGGGCAGATGAAGCATTGAAGCTTTTCATCCCAATCAGTTCACTCTGGTTCGAAGCTTCATTTGCTCTGGTACGTCATCTACTGGATGGAAAATATCAGATGGCATGAGTTTGAAGTATGTGGCATTTTGCAGAAAGCCTGTAAATAAAACTGTCTGAAAAATAAAGAAGTATGCAAAACATGTATATTATATATATATATATATATATATATATATATATATAAATATATATATATATTTCCTTTCGGCTTTTCCCTTCAGGGGTCGCCACAGCGAATCAATTTCCTCCATCTAGCCCTGTCCTTTGAATCCTCTTCTCTCACACCAACTACCTTCATGTCTTCCCTCATTACATCCATAAACCTTCTCTTTGGTCTTCCTCTAGGTCTCCTGCCTGGCAGTTCAAAAGTCAGCATCCTTCTACCAATATATTCACTATCTCTCCTCTGGACATGTCCAAACCATCTCAGTCTGGCCTCTCTGACTTTATCTCCAAAACCTCTAACATGTGCTGTCCCTCTGATGTACTCATTCCTGATCCTATCCTTCCTGGTCACTCCCAGAGAGAACCTCAGCATCTTCATCTCTGCTACCTCCAGCTCTGTCTCCTGTCTTTTCTTCAGTGACACTGTCTCTAGACCAAACAACATCGCTGGTCTCACCACAGTTTTGTACACCTTTCCTTTTATTTAACTGAAACTCTTCTATCACACATCACACCTGACACTTTCCTCCACCTGTTCCATCCTGCCTGTACACGCTTCTTCACCTCTTTTCCACACTCTCCATTGTTCTGGACTGTTGACCCTAAGTACTTAAAATCCTCCACCTTCTTGATCTCTTCTCCCTGTAACCTCACTCTTCCACTTGGGTCCCTCTCATTCACACACATGTACTCTGTCTTACTTCATTCCTCTCCTTTCCAGGACAAACCTCCACCTCTCTACCTTCTCCTCCACCTGTTCCCTGCTCTCACTACAGATCACAATGTCATCTGCAAACATCATACTCCATGCATCTGCAAACATCATAGTCCATGGAGATTCCTGTCTAACCTCGTCTGTCAGCCTGTCCATCACCATAGCGAACAAGAAGGGGTTCAGAGCTGATCCCTGATGCAATCCCACCTCCACCTTGAACTCCTCTGTCACACCTACAGCACACCTCACCACTGTCTTACAGTCCTCATACATGTCCTGCACTGCTCTAACATACTTCTCTGCCACTCCAGACTTCCTCATACAATACCACAGTTCCTCTCCGGGCACCCTGTTGTAAGCTTTCTCCATATCTACAAAAACACAATGCAGCTCCCTCTGGCCTTCTCTGTACTTCTCTATCAACATCCTCAAAGCAAATACTGCATCTGCAGTACTCTTTTTTGGCATGAAACCGTACTGCTGCTCACAAATGTTCACTTCTGCCCTTAGTCTAGCTTCCACTACTCTCTCCCATAACTTCATTGTATGGCTCATCAGCTTTATTCCTCTGTAGTTGCCACAACTCTGCACATCTCCCTTGTTCTTAAAAATGGGCACCAGCACACTTCTCCTCCATTCCTCAGGCATCTTCTCACTATCTAAGATCCTGTTGAACAACCCAGTCAGAAACTCTACTGCCACCTCTCCTAGACACTTCCATACCTCTACAGGTATATCATCAGGACCGACTGCCTTTCCACTCTTCATCCTCTTCAATGCCCTCCTCACTTCATCCTGACTAATCGTTGCTACATTCTGGTCCACAACAGTCACCTCTTCTAGTCTTTGTTCTCTCTCATTTTCCACGTTCATCAACTCTTCAAAGTACTCTTTCCATCTTCCCATCACACTACTGGCACCTGTCAATAGACTTCCATCCCTATCCTTAATCACCCTAACCTGCTGATGTCCTTCCCATCGCTATCTCTCTGTCTTGCCAACCGGTATAGATCAGTCTCTCCCTCCTTACTGTCCAACCTAGCATACAAGTCATCATAAGCTTCTTGTTTGGCCTTTGCCACCTCTACCTTGACCTTACGCTGCATCTCCCTGTACTCCTGTCTACTCTCCTCAGTCCTCTCAGTGTCCCACTTCTTCTTAGCTAACCTCTTTCTCTGTATACACTCCTGTACCTCCTCATTCCACCACCAAGTCTCCTTATCTACATTCCTTCCAGATGACACACCAAGTACTCTCTTACCTGTCTCCCTGATCACATTAGCCATAGTTGTCCAGCCATCTGGAAGCACCTCCTGACCACCCAGAGCCTGTCTTAACTCCCTCCTGAAAGTCATGCAACACTCTTCCTTTTTCAGCTTCCACCATTTCGTCTTCTGCTCTGCCTTTGCCCTCTTGATCTTCCTCACCACCAGAGTCATCCTACACACCACCATCCTATGCTGTTTGGCTACACTCTCACCTACCACTACTTTGCAGTCACTGATCTCTTTCAGGTTACACCGTCTACACAAGATGTAGTCTACCTGTGTGCTCCTACTGCCACTCTTATAGGTCACCCTATGTTCCTGCCTCTTCTGGAAGAAAGTATTCACTACAGCCATTTCCATCCTTTGTGCAAAGTCAACTACCATCTGTCCTTCTGCGTTCGTCTCCTGGATACCAAACCTGCCCATCACATCCTCATCACCTCTGTTTCCTGCACCAACATGTCCATTGAAGTCTGCTCCAATGACAACTCTCACTTCTAGGCATGCTCTGCATCACTTCATCAAAATCCGACCAGAATTTCTCCTTCTCCTCCAGCACACATCCTACCTGTGGAGCATACCCGCGAACAACATTGAACATCACACCTTCTATTTCTAGCTTCAGACTCATTACTCTATCCGACACTCTTTTTACCTCCAGGACATTCCTAACAAACTCTTCCTTCAAGATAACTCCTACTCCATTTCTCTTCCCATCTATACCATGATAGAACAACTTGAACCCTGCTCCTAAACTTCTAGCCTTGCTACCTTTCCACCTGGTCTCCTGTACACACAGTATGTCTACCTTCCTTCTCTGCATTATGTCAACCAACTCTCCACCTTTTCCTGTCATAGTTCCAACATTCAACGTCCCTACTCTTAGTCCTATACTCTTGGTGTTCCTCTTCTCTTTCTTCGAGCGAACGCACTTTCCTCCTCTCCTTCTTCGACCAACAGTAATCCAATTTCCACCGGCGCCCTGTAGGTCAACAGCGCCGATGGCGGTCGTTGTTAACCCGGGCCTCGACCGATCCGGTATGGAAGTCATAGGTTTGATTCGCATCTTTGATTTGGCAAAAGTTTTACGCTGGATGCCCTTCCTGACGCAACCCTCTGTATTTATCAAGCTCAGGTCCTCTACCAGAGGCCTGGGAGTCTGAGGGTTCTGCGCAGTATCTTAGCCTAGCTCTTCTGGACTGAGGCTTCAGTTGTTCCAGGAATCTGCTGGAGCCACTCTTCCAGTTTGGGGGTCACTGCCCCAAGTGCTCCTACTACCACGGGGACCACATTAACCTTGACCTTCCACATCTTTCAACCCTTGATACTTCTCAATCTTTTCATATCTATCACCACTGGGACACCACTATGTCCCATTGGGATTTGGGTACTTCTAGTCCATGCTGGGTACAGATGTTCCTGTACACTATCACAGCTACTTGGTTGTGCCTTTCCATGTATGCTGAGCTGGCAAGCATCTTACACCCTGCTACCACATGCTGGACTGACTCTGGGGCTTCTTTACATAGCCTGCACCTTGGGTCAGATCTACTGTGGTAGATATTGGCCTCTATTGTTCTTGTACTTAGGGCCTGTTATTGTGCTGCCATGATCAGTGCCTCTGTGCTGTCTGTCAGTCCAGCTTTATTCAGCCATTGGTAGGTCTTCTTGATATCAAGCACTTCCTCTATCTGATGGTGGTACATGCCGTGTAGGGGCTTGTCCCTCCATGTTGTCTCCTCCTCTTCCTCCTACCAACTCCTTTCTGTGCCCCACTCATATATTGATCCATGTGCCTACTCATGATGCCTGACAGAAGCTTCCATGTTGTACTGAGACAGCTTATTGGCCAGTAGTTGGATGGGGTAGATTCCTTCTGTGGGTCTTTCATGATCAGGACTGTCCTGCCTTCAGTCAACCATTCTGGGTGTGCCCCATCCCTTAGCAGCTGGTTCATCTGTGCTGCTAGATGCTCATGGAGTGCTGTCATCTTCTTTAGCCAGTATGTATGGATCATATCCGGGCCCGGTGCTGACCAACTCTTCATGTTTGACGCTCTTTCTTGGATGTCTGCCATTGAGATGGTTACTGGGTACGCCATGTCTGTGGTCAGTCCTCAGGTCCACTAGCCACTGGGCATCGTTGTTGTGTGATGTTTCTCTTTCCCATATGCCCTTCCAGTATTTCTCCACCTCAGCTCTTGGTGGGTCTGGCCGGATGCTATTTCCCTGTCACTGAGAGTACACCATTGCTGGTTGAGTGGAGAAGGTCTTGTTTATTCTCCTGGCCTCTATCTCCTTGGTGTATCTCTTCAGTCGGTTTTCTCTAGACTTTTCGCACGCCTGGTGGTGAGAAAAAGGCATTTGTTTTGCGTTCAACTTCCAAATTTTTTTCGACTTCTAAGACAAAAAGTTGCAAATTTTCTGGTCGAATTCAGATTTGTTCGACATTTACAGTGTTCCCAAACCAAGGTTTGCTTGTTTGTGTTACACACACACACACACACACCAGCACTATGGACAGTGATTATTTTCTTTTTCTTCATGTCCAAATAAACATGTACAGTGAGGGGAGGGTGGTTAGGGTTGGGACAATGATTTTGTTTCTGTAACACTGAGGTGATTATGCTTTGGTACCATCATTGGTTTTTATTTAGAAACAATTTCTCCACTGTGGCAGTTTCCATTTCATGAATCTCCTAAACTGACTCTCTCCACACTATACCTCGCTCCAGAATATAACGCTATCTAAATTCCTAACTGTCTCCACACTATCTAACCACAGCTCTCCACCAAACAACCACATTCTGAATGGAGTGTGATTGCTTTATGTCGGTGTTGGAGCGCGTTTCGCGAGCCAAATCAGCCACGTGTTATCGGCCGTGTAGCAGGGCGTTCCCGTGACGGAAGCGTCGATACGGAACGTCACGCCCGAAGCCTCACTGCTCACCGATGCTTCGGACGTCAACCTTTTCAGCTCCTCCCATAGATGAAGCAAGCCTCGATACGCGCTTCACGGGAACGCCCCTCCCCTACTCGGCACACGCTTCGGAGCTTTGATCCCCAGCGTCACATCACTAAAAAGTTTTTTTTTTGGACAAAGTGTATTGCGCAGTGGCTTTATTTTATGTGTTGATTGTTGGTTATTTGTTGAATTATAAAAGCAAATATTGTATACAAGATGTTGCACACTTTTAATACTATTTCATATTAACTTTATTACTTAATACATAACTATAGTATGCAGTACTTCAATTTTCCAATATAAATACTAAATAAATTAAGTATTAAAACCGCTGTTTGTTAGAAAATAAATTCAGTAAAGGAGTTAATTTGATATTGTTTCTTGTTTAAGATTTTGCTTTTTAAGTTAAACAGAAAAGTATCACGACTCAACAAGAATCAATTGCAGATCAAAGTAATGATTTATTTACAAACAGCTCTGCAGACAAAACAGTTCAGGGACAGGTACAAGAAAGTAATACAAAAACTGACGGGTAGAGTTCAAAACCAGAAAAAGCAATAAACGTAATTCTCTCTAAAGAACTTCATATGGCAGTCTGGTAACAAACAGTAACACTGTAATGATCTGACAAATTGAACTGAAAAGACAGTGTTTGAATAATGAATTAATAAAAAATGAGAGACATGTGAACAAGTAAAATTATGGGCAAAAAACAAAGGCAGGAAGTTACCCAAAATGGTGCGACTTTGGACATCTGACAAACATGGCTTCAAAAACAAGTCCAGAATTATCACACTCCAGCAGGTAGAGGGAGACAAAAACAACAATCCATACGAGAACACCCCCCCCCCCCCCCAAACACCTCATGGTGTTCACTGTGGAGGAGCATGGTGCTGATAGTGAAAGTCTTTGGTGAGCAACTTTGGCACCGAGAAGATTCCAAAAAGTGCCCCAAAAATATAAGGACTGGTGACCTCTGTCTGAGACCACATCCACAGGGAGCCCAGGCAGCCTGAAGATATATTACATGAGTAACTCTACCGTTTGTTTGGGTTAACTCTCAAAGAACACAAACTCTCGTGCACGTCCCTCTATAGCAGGCCGCCAGGAACGGCGCTTGATGATAGCAGTGACAAGCCAGCTTGGACGAGTGACCCCATTGCAGGACCAGGGACCAACGAGATTACATGGTGTTTAAATGCTTAACCATGCTGAGATACTCCAGATTCTTATGATCTATCCAAAGTAAAATTGCTCTTTAGCTCCCTCCTCCCAATGACACCACTCATCTAGTGCTATTACTGCCAAGAGTTCTCTGTTTCCAATGTTGTAGTTGCATTTAGTGGGAGTCAGTTTATGTGACTAGAATAGACAGGGATGGAGCTTCTGATCTGATTTGTGTAAACTTTTCAAACTTTATGTACGTGTCTCTCACGTAATGAAGGTCTTTTGAATGATTTGGAATATCAAGCATTACTTTTTTTTAACAACTGACATAGATTGCAGTTGAAATTAATATTTTCTTATGCCGGCCCGAATGCGTGTATACATAATAAAAATGTGTACACAGGTACAGTATGTACCATTTGTAGTGTCCTAGCTTTCATTCATCCTCCTCCTCACTGTGATGTAGGGTTAGTGTATGGAGGTAATGATGACACAGAGTCCAACAGCCAATAGTTCAATGTAGTTTACGAGAACAAGACAAACTTCGTCGTACCGCGTTTCGTCTTACCGCTTAAATCGTCTGGAAGCCTTCAATGGAAAGGCTGTTTTCCGGAATCATAACCACATTTCACTGAAGCACATGAGACTGCGTTCTGTTGGCCCCACCATCTTGTTAGCCAGCGATCTCTCATTGTCCATGATGACTGTCAGGAGACACGGCTTTTATTATCTCCTGTCCATACCCATCCATTGTCTCCTCCACTGATTTCTTTCCCATTTGCAACCTTTCCCATTTGTGTGTTTTTCTCCAGAATTTCTCTGTGATTACTGGTTGGTCTCAGTTCAATCAGCTGGTCTTGTGTTTACACAATGTGGCCACAGAATTACGTCCGACTAACTGAGAAAGTTGGTCCATGATTACCATAGAAAAATTAAGTTAAATAATAAAAAAATAGACAGAAAAATAAGAGACAAATAAGAGAGAACTATGTAGTAAGAAAGTTACCAAAATAAGTGACCAGAGCTGGCAGTGAGCATGGCGCATCAGTGCACATGAACGGTGGCATGTGCAATGGGGGTGTGTGGCAGTTGTTGACAGCGGAAGCTCATTTAATTGCAAACCCAGACAAAAAAAGTGTTCACCAAGGAGTTCATTTCAGCAATTTTCAATAAAAGACTTTCAGGACCAAAGATAAGTTTTGGGTAATACATTTCAATTGCAGTGTTTTTGGACATCTGGCAAATGTGTTAAATTTATTTTAAAATGTAATATTGGTAGGACACTTTAACATTTGTAGGACAATTGTAAATGCTAAAAAGTCCTAAATAGCAGCAAACTACCTCAGTAATATATTGATTACCTACAGGAATGAAACACATTCCTCAAAATATAAAACCAATACCAAAATGAAGTAAACCACATCAGCAAATCTGCAGAATGCAATGAATCAAATACAAATGTGCTTTAAACATTTAAAGTTAAGAAAGTATCAGTTATCCCTTATATCATAGCTTAATATTTCACCTTAAGACTTGATCAATTGATTTATTCCCTCTAGGTGGGAGGTTGAACATTGCTCTCAATGCATTCAGCAGACACGGTGACACATTTACACGTTTGGCATTGTGTGTCTCATCAGGTGTATGTTCAGCCTCATTTTAACTCAATTTGGGTCTCCCCCAAGTCCTGATGGGAATGTTTGGCGCTTAAGTTACTAAATCTTTCAATGCACTTTCTTGCTAATCAAACTCTGACCTTTTCATTTACATGACTGTGTAATTTTTTGGTCACTGTGCTGTCCGTGATCCAAAAGAGATGTCATCTCAGGGCTTTCACATGCAGATCAACTGCAGATCAACTGCACACATCTTGAAAAAAGGTGGTCTGCTGCGTGATGAACTGCAGTCAGCCTGAGGGAAAGTGAATCCTACAATGTGCGGAGTAGATTGAAAAGTAATCCGGGTTCTCACCTATTTAAATGAAACAGATCACCGCCTCACAGACGGGGCAAAATCCACATTAAGAACAGTAGAGGCCTGTGGCAGACACACGTACAAAGACAGGCAGTGATGAATTGTAGTGGAAATTATAGTGGGAAAATCCCTGTTGTACAGATCCTTTAAAGGGAGAAACCTGCAAAGCTCTTTAAGACAAATCCTCACAGCTCTTGAAGGGAGCTCACATTCCCCCAGTGAGGAGACTAAGGACGAATGAAAGCATTGGAAAGTCATTCAGACACTTTATTAAGATCTCAAGTCATAAAGACACTGGAAAGCTATCCACGGCCATTTGGATGCCGTTTCTTGTGAGTGGCAAACAAAAACCTTGATGCATAGCGTGAATCTGGGATAGCACTCTAACACTTCAGTCTTCCATACTAGAATGAAGTTGAGAAAACACTTGCAGAGGTGAGTTGCACCCAGTGTGCCTTGTGATCCAACACCTTTCAATCCTGGAAGCTTCCAACTAAACACTACAGCTGCAAAGTTTTCCATGGATTTCACAAGGGAACATTGGACGCATCAGAATATGAGAAAGATTCACAGAACTATTGGCTGCTTAAAAAGATGCTAGAATTGGCCAAATTTTCAAAAAGTGATGAGTGATATTCATTTTATTCTGCCGTTGTGTATGACCATCAATGATACGGAGCTCACGCTTAACCACATGTCTTCATTGGTAATTAGCAAACAATAAAGGTTATTCAAACAAGACAATGCACGCCTTTTTACATGCTACCTGTGGATGCATTAAGAACTTGAAAGGACTCAGAGAACATGATCACTAAAACCTTATAAACCAGAAAGTAGTGTAAAGGCAATATTAAAACAAGAGTTGACACGTTTGTTTGTGAGTAAAATAAGTGGATTCCATTTGTTTAATCACTTTGAGAAGATCAATAGTTTTATCATCATGTCCCAATGATAATGTTGCTTCATGCCTTGTGGTAATAAATTACCATTCCATGTAGTAACCAACTCCTAGTATTTACACTCATGTGTTTGTCATCAGCGACATTAGTCATCCACTGGTTGTATTTTAAACATACACATATTACAATGTACAAGTGTAAAAAATCTGTATCTCTGATTGGCCTACATACAGTACTAGGGCTGCCACAAACAATTATTTTCATAGTCGACTAATCACCGATTATTTTTTCGATTAGTCGACTAATCGGATCATACGTAAATTGAATGTAAAACATATAGCTTATCGCACCAGCATGAAGCTGCTCTTATATAACCATCAATACTTTTCAGCTTTAAGTGTTTAAGGCATATGCTAACTAAAAATAAAGACAATTAAGATGATAGTTCATTAAACCTTTAATGAAATATGCTTGTAGCAACAAACAATTGTTTAACTGTGTAGCATAAAGTGCAAACAGCTGAGTAAAATAAGGAAAAGGCACTTGCCTAAACAACACAAAAATAAATACTTCAGGTTTATTTTTTAGTTTTTTTCTTTCCTTAATTTGTCTTTGGCATCAAACATAGCAACAATGAGGTAGGCACTTGTAACTAAGGAATTATTACAGTTTTGGTCTCACTGACTCAAATATAACAAAAGTGCATTTTGTGCTCAGTGCTCACAACTGCATTCATCTTTGGAGAGCAGATGTTCCCTGCTGCAGAGAAAATCCGCTCCGATGCTGTCCATCACCAGCATGTTCAGTATGGACTCAGTCAGGACGTTTGCTTGCTGAGGTGTGCATGTAGCTGGCTTTGTAACAAAGCTGTCCATTGAAGTAGAACGTACTTTTTTTAGCACTGAAACATAACGTAAGAAAACATTAGCGTTACCACATTTCCTATTCAAACACATCACTGTTGTAGCGTTACAGAAAACACATGAAATATGTCTGCTAAGGGCGGCTAATGAATAAAATTGTCATTCCTAATGTTAACGTTTACAGCCACATGAGTAAGTTCTGCTCGTTCTCTCAGGTCATCTGATTAGCTGCTCCTGAGTATGCCCAAAACCAAACGGAAGCTCAGAGGGAACCGTGCCTTTGCTGTTGTAGCTTCGAAATTATGGAATGATCTGCCTCAGCAAATCAGACAGGCCTCTTCTCTGTCTGTTTTTAAATCGCTACCTCTTCTCCTTGGCTTTTAACACCTACCTAGAAATTGGATTTAATTTTATTTAATTTTATTGCTCTGAAAAGCTTTTGCTTTTACCATGTTTTATATTTTTAATTAATTTATTTTACTTACAATATTTTTTTTTGTATTTATTCATCTGTACAGCACTTTGGTTGACTGTGGTTGATTCAAAGTGCTTAACAATTAAAGTTGGATTGGATTGGATTGGATTCTCGAATTTTGCATGACATGCCATAATAATAATATAAACTTTTACTGAAATCCCATCAGTGTGCTTCACAGAGATACAGTGGGGAGTGTTGCCGCCGCACAGCAAGGCGGTTCCAAGTTTGAGTCCCGCTCTGTGCGGAGTTTGTATGTTCTCCCCGGTGTCTGTGTGGGTTTTCTCAGGGTTCTCTGGCTTTTTGTCACCTACAAAAAACATTTACTTCAAGTGAATTGGCTGGTATGAAATTGCCCGTAGGTGTGAGTCCGTGAGTGTTTGTCTGTGTCTACACAGCATCGCACCAGCCTCACACCCCCCGTTGGCTAGGATAGGGTCTAACACCCCTCAACGTGCGACAGCGGATAATAGCAGGTACAAAACTTGAATGAATGACTAGATGAATGACGTCCCATTGGTAATGCATTATATTTGTTCATTAAACATAACTTGTTCTCCTCAGGAGTAAAATAATTGTTTTTGCTTGGTTTACATGTACTCAAATGTTTTTCTCTGACTGTATCTTCCTAGTACAAGAAACAACTTATTCATAATTACAGTAATTAGTTCTTCAAATTAATGACTTTCCCTCCCCTGAAGATCACAGACATTCTTATGGTTTCATTTTTGTCTAGCACATTGGTATCCTGTGGATCTGTGGCATTTTCTGAGGTTAAGTGCTCATCCAGACAGGCAGCAACTCATGCTGGTTTTAACACAAGTGTGTTCACACACAGTCAGACACACATGACGCTTTTACAACCATTTAATTCAAGCAAAGCAGCAATGATACTTTTACAAGCTGCACCCACAGGGAGAAATATAGTATTGAGCAATGATAAATGTCACAGGTATAAAAGTAATAGATGAGAGGATTTTATTCAAAAAGATCCTAATAAGCAGAAGTAATGTGAGCATTTTGATTTTATCTGCTGAAGACAGAAACAAAACCTTTCATTAACTGCGCCAAGTAATCACTTCTGTTTGTCAATCAGTTAGCAGGACTGTCATTGAACTTTGTGGGAGGTTTGAGAATCTGACAGACAGGAACCCATTTTTATTTTTTTTAACCATTGTTTTCTACTTGATGTGTTTCAACAGAATGTGGTATGTTATAATGTCATCATTCATGAAATTTGAAGATAAGGTTTTTGTTATTTGATAGATTTCCATGACAGTGGGTAAGAGTGGGCATTGGGGTGCAGCTAGCATGCTCCCCATATGTCCAGGCTAGAGGCCACTAGGTCTGTCTCTCCTTTCCTGTCGACTTTTATTATCTCAAAAGGCAAAAACGGCCAAAAAAAAATATGTCTGTGTAGGTTCTCAGTTCTCAGTCCAAAAAAATTTTTTTTAAATTTAAATTCTTTTTATTCACTCTTTTCACAGAAATGGGAACACCAAATGCAGAGATTTCACTCAAACATTAGGTTTGCATGGCAATTCTATCAGAGATCAACATTGATGATATTGACAGGTGGCTTCTCTGCACTGGATTCCTGTGAAAGCTAGGATAGATTTTAAAATACTCCTCCTCACTTACAAAGCCCTTCGTGGCCAGGCACCGACCTATCTGAAGGAACTTTTAGTTCCCTATAATCCATCTAGAGCATTACGCTCTCAACATACTGGCCTACTGGTGGTTCCTAGAATTTATAAAAGTAGGACAGGGGCTAGAGCCTTTTGCTATCAAGCCCCTCTATTGTGGAACCGCCTCCCTACCTCAGTTCGGGGGGCAGACACCCTCTCGCTATTTAAGACTAGACTTAAAACTTTTCTTTTTCATAAATTTTACAATTAATGGCAACTAAGGTTACTACGTTTATTTTCATATAGACCTACACTGCTGGAGACTCAACATCCAGACTCACTGAGTTCCTCTCTCCTCCCCCTTCTCTCCAACCATCTCTGTTGCTCCTCCTCCTCTCTGATCTCACTCTCCAAGTCTCCAATCACACCGTACTAACTAAACTTCTTCCCTGGAATCTCTGTGCTCTATGTTCTCCCAGGTTTTTGTCCGGTTCACCCCTCATCCACCCATCTGCTATGGACCTGCTCTTCCCATCCCACCAGTACCACCCCTAACCTAATTATCGGCTGGGGTCCGGCTTCCTTTTTCCTCCGCGCCACCATACTGTTCCACCCCTCATCTACCCATTCGCTGTGGACCATCTGCTGTGGACCTACACCTCCCAAACAACAGTATCACCACTCACCTAACCATCGACTTACTTTTCCAACCCTCATCCGCCCAGCCGCCGTGGACCTTCCTGTGTGGACCTGCACCTCCGAGCCCACCAGTATCACCCCCATCTCTCCATGTGCTGTGCACCTTATCCTCCAAGCCCACCAGTACCACCCCTCAACTATCCATCGGCTGGGGTCCTGCTTCCTTTCTTCCTCCGTGCCGGCATACAGTCATCCACACAGCTGTAATTGTGCCTTGACTTTAGCAACCTTAACCATATTGATACTGCCTCTATCTGGCCTATCTGTCACTCTCTCTCTCTCTCTCTCTCTCTGATTCTATTCTTATCTTTCTTTGATTTTCTTTTCCACCCAACCGGTCGAGGCGGATGGCCGCCCAAAAGAGTCTGGGTCCTGCCCGGAGTTTCTTCCTCATCGAGGGAGTTTTTCCGTGCCACTGTCGCTTATGCTTGCTCTGGAGGGTTCAGTTGGGTTTCTCTGTCTATTAAAGCGCTTTGAAATGTCTGCTGTCATGATTAAGCGCTATATAAATAAAACTTGATTGATTGATTGATTGATTGATTACATTGTAATCCTCCTAGAAGATCTGGTTTCCTCACGCCAAAAGTCAAAGTTGTAAAAAATACAGGTGTTGGATATAAATAGGGAGGTAACCTGTAAGGAAGCACAGAAAAAGCTGAGCCTTGCCAGAGGTTTGTGGTTTGTGAACGCTTTTTAAAAAAAATTTTGCATGTATGCTTTTTGAAAATTCCTGTGGTTCCCTCTAACTTGAAATTACATATTTTTTGTTGATATGGTAAAATGTACTACTAGTATTTTGTTTTAAAAATTGTGAAAAAATTTGATAAAAATATTTATTGATAAATGTCTTGTGATATCTGGTGAGCATTCTTCAATCCCTGGTGTCAGCATGCCTCAGTACCATCCTTTAACACTTCCTCCTGCTCTCTCAGGCAACACAGCTGTCCCATAAAGCTATCCACTTCCTATCTCTGTATAATGCATCTTTTTCACCCCGTCTGTCTCTGGGACTTGTTAAGATTTACTTTTACCAGATGCTGTCCGCTTTGTAAACTTCAGCCCATTTGTCTCATTGTAGCTCAGCTCATTTAATAAGATCTGCATGGCTGAACTTGAAGTCAACAATTCAAGAAGCTTCCCCACAACTATGTGTGGTTATGTGTGGTTAGGTGAATCCACTGAAGACTTCAACCTACCACAGCCCCTACACCCATGTCATCCTTTTCTATATGGACTGGAAATATTCCCATTCGGGTTTGTCCAAAGGACTTTTTTCAAAGTAAGTTTGAGCAACTCAAGATGTCCAATGATTTATTTGTTACATGGCACAGCATTTCAAACAACTCAAATGGCTATTAGTTGCTTACAAGTAATTACAAATTTTTAAATAACTTGACCCTTACTAAACCTGTCAGGATATTCTGAACCATAACACTGCACAAACTCACTGCAATTCCACGGTGTTCAGTAGTTTCTTTCTCTCATTGACTCGTGACTGTTTTGTGCATGGATCCTGATACAAATAAGCCAAGAAACAGACAAGGTCACGCAAGATGAGAATCATTATCTTAAAAAAACAAAAACAAGAAACAATGGTGTCACTTATGATTGTGTCTAAGCTGTGTTTTTAAGGGAATAAGTCAGATATATTTTACAACAGCATAAAGATTTCATAGAATAAATGGCCCATTACAGGAAGCCAATATATTCTGATTTATATTTATTTATTGTTTTGCAAAGGTAACTTAAAGGGACAGTAAAGTTAATTTTAAGTGACATGTATGTTATTCATCATTATGAAAAATAAAAGAAAAAATAAATTTTAAGTGTGTAGCATCATTCGTTTGTTCAAAAAACTTAAAATCTCTGCCGCAGCAGCTTCTGCATTCAGTGGTCATGTCATACGTCACTGGGGCCAAACATAGCTTCGCAGCCATAAGAAACAATGACATTCTAGACGCGATTACAACCACAAATATCATGGTTACCTGCGCGTAGAACGGCTGTGTCAACAAAACAGCAAAAAGACTCGACTTTCAAATAAATTCACTGCAAAATTAATAACAACTAGAGTTGTTATTAATTCCACACAGTCCAATAGTAATAAATGGCGGTGAGCTCAATGCTAACATAATATGGACAATTCCATTGACGGGCTAGCGCGTTAGCATTTTTAGCGCGATACCTTCCCAGAAGGTATTCTAAAGAACGACAGGTCCTTGTCTTTGCGTGTTTTTGCTGTTCTGTTGACACAACCGTTCTCTGCACAGGTAACCATGACACTTTTGGTGTTAATCGCGTCTAGAATTGCATTGTTTCTTATGGCTGCCAAGCTTTGTTTGGCCCCGTATGACACCCACGTGACCACTGAATGCAGAAGCTGCTGCGGCGCAGATTTTAAGCTTTTTTGACCAAACGGATGATGCCACACACATAAAATTTATTTTTTCTTCTATTTTTATAAAGATAAATAACATGTATGTCGCTTAAAATTAACTTTACTGTCCCTTTAAAGTAACCTCAAATGTTTTGGGCAAATTTTGCTCTCACATAACATGTGTTACAGCAATTTAGTATATAGAACCCACTTGTTTGTTACCAGTTTAACTGATTGATGGTTTAACTAAACCTGTATAATAATTATAGGCTAATAAATCTGACTTTTGGGGATCTTTAGACCCTGTAACATTCCTCAATTCTCCAAAAGCCTCTGTAGTTGTTGTCTCCTAACTCCTGGGGTCGCTTGCTGGTGCAGAAAGAGGGAGGTTACTGTCATTCTTGTTAGTGTTTGGGCCATTGAAAGCTGATTATCGCAAGCTGGCTGTACCATAAAGCCTCCCTTCATGAGCAATCACCCGGACAAACCACATGTCCAACTGTCGATATGACAGCTGTTGCCCGGCAGGCTAAACATACTTTACTGGAATGTGAGTGTTTAATCAAAATACAATACCATATTTTGAGCTGGTTTTTTTTCATGGCCCGGTGGGAGAGTTTGAGTGTGAAGTTGCATGATTCATTGTGTATGTCCCTCTGAATTTCTACTTGCATAAACATATATGAATCATGTTTTCTCTCATTTTTGGGCATTTAAAGCATTAATGTGCATTGACATCAGTGTTTCTCAATTATTTTGTGTTACGCCCCCCGTAGCAAGAAGAAATCAATTTGCGCCCCCCACTCTCCGCCGCGACTATAAAAAACAGCACTTGTCTATAAAATTGTTATAAGTGCACTAATGTATGCCATTGTATCCTTAACATTAAAGAAAAAAAAAGAGAAAAAGAAATATTTCAATTTATAAGAAAATGTTTTTAACATTATTTTTTAGTCACAGTAAAGACACCGGCCTCTCCTCATCTCCCACTGCAGTCACAGTGAAGCCCAGCGCTACAGACGCTTCTTCATAGTTCCTCGAGCTACTACTCCTTACGCAAACCTGAAAATGAGAGCACCACTGCTAACTACTGTAGTGGATGTGCAATTACACTTTATTCTAGTTTGGCAAAAAAGCATTTTCTCCAGGGTCACACGTGCCTCCCCTGGCATTGCACACTGTTTGAGAAGCACTGATTTACACTGTCATGGGGAGTGGGGAAAGCCACCTCCAACTCAATGTGACAAAGATGAAGGAACTGGTGGTGGACTTGAGGAGGTTGAAGGGGCAGGAAACCCCAGTCTATATTCAGGGTGTCACTATGGAAATTGTTGAGGACTACAAGTATTTTGTCGTGAACGTAGAGCAGGGAGGCAGGACTCAAGTGCACGATACTGAGCGGTAAAATCAGAGAACAAAGTTTATTCCAGGCGAGGTTTGGTACACAGGTAAGGCAGTCAATCCAGGCAGAGGTATCCAAGACGGTAGGCAAAAGGGCAAGGTCAAAATACAAGCAAGGTTCAAACACGATAACAAGAAAAAAGCAATGAAACAAGATGGGAACGTGAGTTATGAACTACAATGAACGAGCAACAAGACAAGACACAAAGGGGAAATATATGCAGGACTGGTGGGGGGTGATAGGAAACGGGTGCGGGAAGCACAATCAGGGATCAGGTGCACACAGGCGGTGAGGGGGCAGGGCAGATAGGAACCTGGAACAGAGACAGGGGTGAGTGATCACATAATAAAACAGGAAGACAAGACATGAAACATAGGGGGAAAAAAAACTCTTAACAAACAGGATCATGACAGTACCTACCCCCTCAAGGGCCGGCCCCTGAAGGCCCAGGAGTTTCAGGGTGGGCGGCATCAAAATCCCGGATGAGGGAGGGGTCCATGACGAACCGGGACGGTATCCAGGAGCATTCCTCAGGCCCATAGCCCTCCCAGTTGACTAAGTACTGGACCCCCCGGCCCCGACGGCGAGCAGACAGGAGTCGACATACGGTGAACACTTTTCCTGAGGAAGCTGAGGTCTTTCAACATCTACAACAATGTGCCTGTCCTCTATACTGTGGTGTGCTGGAGCAGTGGTCTGAGGGTGGTGGATGCTAACACACTGACAGACTGATCCGCAGGGTTGGAGACATTGTTGGAGCACAGTTAGACCCACTTACTTCAGTGTTGGAGAGGAGGACATTGTTCAAACTAAGGGCCATCTTGGACAATGAGTACCACCTGCTGTATAGAACAGTGATGGGACAAAAGAGTATGCTCAGTAACAGGATGACCCTTCCTAAAATTACTACTAAACACCATAGGTTTGACAGTTATGCATTGATGAGAAGGAATGAATTGGACAGTAAAATCTGCATATCTGTATATACGTATATACTCTGTGTGTTTGTGTGTGTGTGTGTGTGTGTGTGTGTGTGTGTGTGTGTGTGTGTGTGTGTGTGTGTATATATATGTATATATTTATTTATTTATTTATTTATTTATTTTTGTTGTGATATATCCATAATTCTTTTGCTCTTTTTCATTTATTCTCATTCTGATTTATTCTTTACATTCTGAAACAGAGCAGCTGTAAAGAAAATCCCTTGGAAAAGAATAAAAGATTCTGATTGACTTTGAATGTTGTTGAGCATCTGTAAGAGAGATTGGTCACACACACATAAGCAGGCTACACATGTGCAGACCAAAGTAGAGCTAACTAGTTAGCCAAATACTTGCCGACTTCAACAGCTTGTGAGCACCTCTAGGAGGACCGCACCCTTATCCAGGGAGGGAATTGTGTTCTCCTGAAGATGGGCCTGGCTATGTCCAGCACTCCTGTCAATCACCCCCATTGTGATGTCACAACAGTCACTGATCTGAAACGAACCATTATTTGGACTCTTGGATAACCTTGCGGCTGCGCAGTTGATGCAGGGCCCATTTATTTACCAAATTCTAGTAGTTGATTATGTTAAGGAGGACCGCTAAATATATGTAGAGACCTGAAAAAATGTGCTATTCATGATAGAACCCCTTTAATGCTCACTTTAGTCATTTGTGGATCAGCTGAGGTAAACAAAGGTCTGATTTCAAATGCGGCAAAAGACAAATGAGTAATTATACTGTATGCTCTTGGCTTGACACATCAAAACAAACTGGAGGATTTACTCCACATCACTGACAATCTTGTGGCTTGCTTCAGGTCCTGTATTTCTCATCTTAAATACATACCTCCTCAGAATAACTCTCCACCAAAGCGTTTTGACAGGGATTCAAACGCTTTCATGTGTTTAAGTCATGTCTCTTGCATTAACCTTAATTGGCATGTGTAAGCACAAGAGAGGACAGATGTACCTGAAGTGTTGCCGACACAGCTCAGGCCTGAAGGGAGAAAAGTACAAATCACTTCACTGTGACAGGGGAAGACTTTGGTGGATGCGTCTGGACAGATGAAACCAGTCCGTCTTCTGTGGAATTATGGGTTGTTATGAGTACATACTTTTATGGTAAAGAAAAAAGTGGAAGTTGAATTAATTTACAAAGGTAATTTGACACCTTCAACAACGTAGTAGTTTGTGGGATGACATTGCTAGCAGTTTCCACAGTAAATACTGGTGTCACGATGCGCAACAGAAATAACTCTCATCGTCTTCAGTAAATGAACTTTTAACTACCATATCTTTATTTGTTGATAAGAGAATGAAGAATGTTTTCTGATGATTATTGTTTTGTTTGTCTGTTTGTTTGGAGATCTTTTCTGGGTTCAAAGTGATCAAACTAAACAATGACACAATACATAAATTAGGGTGTGGTTACTTAAAATAAGCCACAATCATTCTTGTGGGGACTTTTATGTTGGAAGTGCATTAATTTGTGCTTCATTATATAGAAGTTCATGTTTGTGAAATAGAGTGAACTGCCACTTTAAACTATCAGAGCTCAAGCACACTATGTCCTGGAGACACACTGGTTTAGTATAGTTTTGCATACTAAACTGTGGGGCCTCCATCAGTTGCAGCAAACATTCAGGATGCAGAAATGTGACGGGAAGCTTAATGCATAAGTGGAGCAGCTTAGTTAAGTGTTGGATTCACACTTTCAAACACCCCATTACATTATTCACACACACACACGCACGCACACACGCACACACACACACACGCACACACACACACACCTTTCAGCTGAAGTCACTTGAGGCATTGCATGTGAGACACCCCTCATTAAGTTTGTGTGTGTGTGAATTTTGACAAGACCCTCACTCAGGTTATTAAACATTTATAGGAGTGCGACTTCTCTGATGTGCTGGTTACCTCAGCATATGTATGTGTGATTTCTATGAGGCCTGCATTCTCCAATGATCACACACAAAGTGTTTAAGTCTCATAAAGGACCACTGTTCAAAATATTAGCATAACAAACTGCAAAAAAAACATCTCATGCATTCTGTCACAATTTGTAACCATGTGTAAAACGAATATTTACAAACCACTGAAAGAATACCCAAGAAAACAAAAGTTTACAAAAATTTGCCTTACAGCCTACATGCCTGATGTATTCAGGTCAGCACTCATTATTTATTCCATAATGTAGCCGCAAGAGGGCACAAGCCAGTGTCTTATTGTGCCTGTCCCAAGCCTGGATATATACAGAGGGTTGTGTCAAGAAGGGCATCCAACGTAAAACTTTTGCTAAATCAAAGATGCGAATCGAATATATGACTTCCATACCGGATCGGTCGAGGCACGAGTTAACAAAGTCCGCCATAGGTACTGTTCACCTACAGGATGCCGGTGGAAATTGGACTACTATTGGTCGAAGAGGTAGAGGAGGAAAGTGTGTTCGTAGGAAGAGAGAGAAGAGGAACGCTAAGAGTACAGGAATGAGATTAGGGACGTTGAATGTTAGAACTATGACAGGAAAGGGTACAGAGTTGGTTGACATGATGCAGAGGAGGAAGGTAGACATACTGTGTGTCCAGGAGACCAGGTGGAAAGGTAGCAAGGCTAGAAGTTTAGGAGCAGGGTTCAAGTTGTTCTATCATGGTGTAGATGGGAAGAGAAGTGCAGTATGAGTTTTCTTGAAGGAGGAGTTTGTTAGGAATGTCCTGGAGGTAAAAAGAGTGTCAGATAGAGTGATGAGTCTGAAGCTAGAAATCAAAGGTGTGATGTTCGGTGTTGTTAGTGGGTATGCTCCACAGGTAGGATGTGAGCTGGAGGAGAAGGAGAAATTCTGGTTAGACTTTGATGAATTGATGCAGAGCATACCTAGAAGTGAGAGAGTTGGCAGGTTTGGTATCCGGGAGAGGAATGCAGAGGGACAGATGGTAGGTGACTTTGCAAAAAGGATGGAAATGGATACAGTGAATACTTTCTTCCAGAAGAGACAGGAACATAGGTAGACCTATAAGAGAGGAGGCAGGAGCACACAGGTAGACTACATCTTGTGTAGACAGTGTAATCTGAAGGAGATCAGTGACTGCAAAGTAGGGGTAGGCAAGAGTGTAGCCAAACAGCATAGGATGGTGGTGTGTAGGATGACTCTGGTGGTGAGGAAGATGAAGAGGGCAAAAGCAGAGCAGAGGACGAACTGGTGGAAGCTGAAAAAGGAAGAGTGTTGCATGAACTTTAGGAAGGAGTTAAGACAGGCTCCGGGAAGTCAGGAGGTGCTTCCAGATGACTGGACAACTACAGCTGATGTGATCAGGGAGACAGGTAGGAGAGTACTTGGTGTGTCATCTGTCAAATTATTGTTATTCAGCCTTCACAATTCCTGCTCCTCATGCAGTTATTTGGTCAATGACTATTGCTTGTAAAAACAAAAAATAAAAATGCAGCTTCTGAAAGAGAACTTCTCAAAGTGAAGTTGAGATCTTATTTATTCATCAGCTGCAGTTTTCCTCCACCTCCAAAAAAACAGGCAGTTTAATTTTCCCATGATTTAAATGCTGCCTGAAATATTAGTGTGAGTAATAGAGCAGAGATGCATGAATGTGTTTATTTAATAACATAATAAATTATAGCAGCATGATGTAACTGCATGTTCAGAAAACTTGGCAAACGATGGCTATTACAAATAAAGATACAAAATAGTCAGAAAAAAAACTGCATCATTCAGACATATAAAGTGTGGCTCTCTTACATACAAGATTTTCACCTGAATAGTTTTATTTTGGTACGTTTGAAGGCTCAAAAAGACAGTGGCTTTTCCGTGTTGAGGCCAGCACAGTCAATTATCACCATGCCTATAAAATTGTTTCAGTGAAGACATAAAACTGATTGAAGAATAAACTCTGATGCTGACCAGGGGTGACAACTTTCATTTAAAAACAAAGCACAACTTTTAATCGAATAATAATGTCCTTCCCTGTAGGAAAAACAAAGTAGGAGCCCGTTTAGTGGAAAACCTGGGTAAGTTAACCCTGAAATCCAGGAAAACCAGGACTTTCATTTTCACAAAGGGAGGTAACTTAACCCAGGGTTAGAGCAGTAACCATGACCTGTTTCATGACGCGAGGTAAACTGAACCTCTGGGTTTGTTACCGCAGTAACAGACTCTCTGAACATAACCTGGTCGGTAGCAGGTTTTATTCCACAAACCCAGGGTTTCTTCTGACTCCGTCCCCTTTCACCGCTACTTGGGCGGCTTCATTTCCTGGTTCTGTCAAACGGAGAGTTTGACCGAAGTAAGGTTTTTATAAGTAACTCCGTATTTCAGAGGTGAACATGGCATGTCCGTTTGACGAGGAGCCCCTTGATGGAGTTTCCGCATTAATTCACAGAGATTTTAGATGTCCAGTCATAGCCCGGCCAGTTGTCTTTATGATCGGTACCGATTGATTCACGTCTATCCATCGCACACATCCACGACCTGATCCATCCTTACATCTGCAGCTGTGCTGTGTGTAGGTACTGGTCCAGTGAGTTTTTTATTTTTTATTTGCAAACGGTATTTTTCTATACAATGTGAGAGATGTTCAGTTCGCCTCGCCTTTAAACTTTTACCCCAGTTTTTCTATTTCCCTGGAGATAAACCTGACAGAGTCAGGAGGAGTTCCATAGGATTGCAGGTGAATAATGTAGAAATCTGATAAATGAATTTCAAATGATATTGTCTTAATGACATTGTACTACAACCTCAAAATTGGATTATTAACTTTAATTTCTTTTAGGATTTCCCAATGTAATTGGCTGCACGATAACTGCATCTGACGATAACTGCATCAAGACCCTGATTAACTTACTTGACCGCACCTTTGGCCAAAACAACCAAGCAGTCCGCAGACAGCACCCACCTGGCCAGGTGCAGAGAAAACCCTGCAGGGTTTGCAAATCCGTAGAGCATTCCACTCTCGCACACTGCAAACAGGAGTATCTGTGCTTGTCTTGTTTCAAGCCTGGTCATATTAAGAGAAACTGTCCACATATTGATTCCAGACAAGGCCACCAAGCAGAGCATTCATTTCAAGAGCAGCAGGGTTTAAACTAATTGGCCCACATGTGAAGAGGGGACATGTGGGTTACTATAAGCAAACCCTCGAAAGTGAAAGTGAGCTTGAACAGCGTTATCTGAACACGTGTAAGGCAGTTCCAATAGGTGCTAAGGTTATAGTACAGAACACGCAGAGAATTGAGCCTTACAATGAGCTGTTCTATGCTCAAGTTAGTGTTAATGATAAATTTCAGATGCGAGGAATGCTTAATTCAGCCTCCATGGCGTGTACTTTCAATGAAGAAGCAGAGAAGAGAATGCTCGAAGTAAATGCATTATCCGAACCCAAGGTAATGACACAGGATGTGGTTTTAGTAGGATGTGGAGGGGAAACTCACAAAACCAAAATGTATGTACGATGTTGAACTAAAAGTTTTATGGGCAGCGTTGCACCGTTGCAGTCCTTGTTGTGCCAGGTCAGTGAGATGATTTTATCATTGGCACAAACGTGATCAAGTTTCTCATGCGACAGTTGAAAACCAGTGATGACTATTGGCGGCTTATTTCCAGTTGCAATCTGTCAGTGTCTCCTGAGTGTGAGCAGTTTTTGGATTTGATGGCCAGTATATCACGTTGGAGGGGTGAAGTACCACCAGACAAAATTGGCACTGTCAAACTCAAACAGTCAGTAACTCCTCTAGCTAGGCAAGAACACCTTGTTTGGGGTAAGCGGCCAAGTGATTGTCCTATGTCACCCGGAAGCACGGTGATAGTCGAACCTATTTCATATAAGTCTATGCCGCGGAATGTCATGGTCGGTCGCATTGTTACACCTCTGTGGGGTGACAGGTGGGTCCCCATGAAGGTCACCAACCTGTATGACAAGCCTGTCACCTTGAGGAGAAATTGTAAGTTGGCTGATGTTTCGCTCTGTCTGGCTGTGGAAGACTTTGAGGTTTTCCAAGGCTCAAGCCAGGCTGAGAACACAGTTTTAGAGGGGCATTCCACCCCCATCAGTTCTTCCAACCTTGAACAGAGGCTGCGATCTTGACATAAGCTCCTGCAATGTTCATCGTGCAGGAAAAGAAAAACTAGTCCAGCTTCTTGAACGCTACAACGATGTGTTCTCCAAGCATGCTCTGGACTGTGGTCAGGCAGACGGTTTCGTCTATGGCATTCGACTCACAGATGATCGTCCGTTTCGTCTTCCTTACCGCATAGTACCACCTGCTCACTACCAGAAGTTACGTCAAGTTTTGACAGAAATGGAGGAGTAAGGGATCATACGGAAATCTGTGAGTGAGTACGCATCACCATTGGTGATGGTATGGAAAAAAGATGGAAGTCTGAGGATTTGTACTGATTTTCGGTGGTTAAATGCGAGATCAATCAAAAACGCCCACCCGCTGCCACATCAGTCCGACTGCTTAGCAGCCTTGGGAGGGAACACGTACTTCAGCACGATGGACTTAACACCAGGTTTTACAACGTTCCTATGGCTGAAGAGGACAAGAAGTATACCGCATTCACAACACCACTCGGTCTTCACGAATATAACAGAATGCCTCAAGGGTTATGCAATAGCCCTGCGTCGTTTATGCGCATGATGTTGAGCATATTCGGGGACTTGAACTTCAGTAGCTTGTTATGTTACTTAGACGACCTGCTTGTTTTTGCATCGTCCGAAGACGAGGCCTTGCATAGACTGGAGATCGTCTTCAAGCGACTGCGGGACAATAACCTCAAGTGAAGTCCAAAAAAGTGTCACCTGATGCGACCATCTGTTAATTTCTTGGGTCATGTCATAAATGGTAATGGAGTGGCAGTAGATCCAGTAAAGGTTGAGGTGATCTTTAAAATGTCAAAGTCTGATCTCATGGAAGATGATGGGTGTACGCCTTCAGTGCGGAGAATCAAGTCTTTTCTGGGTATGGTTTTCTATTACCAGCACTTCCTTCCTAATTGTCCTTCCATTGCCAAACCACTCTTTGCTCTTACGGCTGGGCAAAAGAGGGGAGGAAACGGTAAAACAAACAAAAAAATGTAGCTTTCGCGAGTAAGACCTTGAGCACTTCTCAGAAGAGGTATCCAGCTCACCGACTTGAGTTTCTTGCGCTGAAGTGGAGTGTGTGTGAGAAATTTAGTCACTGGTTGAAAGGCAACTCTTTCACAGTATGGACGGATAACAATCCTCTCACATACATTATGACAAAGCCCAAACCTGATGCGTGCGAACAACGTTGGGTAGCTAAGCTAGCCCCTTATACGTTTGATTTGAAACACATTGCTGGGAGCAAGAACATCGTGGCTGATACCCTCAGCCGAGACCCATTCACCAAAACAGTCGGTTATAGACTCATCACAGAGAGCTATGACAATCTGCTCACCGAGTCTTGTGGTGTTGGTGAGAGTGGGGTTCAAGATGTCTTTCGCTTGGAGGTCCAGTATCATCGGGCAGAGGGACTAACACTGTCTGCTGTTGCCCAGTGCCATCCTCTGCTCCTTCCAAGCCATTCAGTTGTAAAGGCTGTCCTTGATGTTCATGATCAATGGGATACAGCCGCGGAATCCAGAGCTTTGCAATTGACCCAATCCATTCAGCAGCTCATACCGCCAGGTCAAGATCTGTTACCTGCCCTGTCGTTAGAGGAGCTCCGTCAATCTCAGGAACTTGATCCCAGCATTTCAAAAGTCTTGCCATTCTTGAGCCGCAGGAGAAGGCCTTCGAGGAGAGAGAGGGTTGCTTTGGGTGCTGGAGCATTGGCACTTATCAAGCAATGGGAGAGGTTTAAGATCATTGATGGTGTTCTTTATCGGGTCACAAAAGACCCTCTAAGCAAACAGAGAAGACATCAGTTTTTTCTACCTCAAAATCTGGTGGACAAGGCTTTGCAGGGTGTACATGACTTAGCTGGACATCAAGGACAGGTGAGAACAATGTATTTGACAAGACAGCATTTCTTTTGGCCACGGATGGAGCATCAGATCAAGGACTATGTAAAGTGCTGTCAGAGATGCATACCGGCTAAGACACCAGAACCTTCTGCCAGAGCTCCTCTTGAGAGTGTTCGGACTTCTGCTCCAATGGAATTGGTATGTTTGGACTTCTGGAGCGCAGAGGATAGTAAACAGCGCTCAGTGGATGTTCTTGTTTTGACTGACCATTTTACAAAGTTGGCCCATGCGTTCCCTGTTTAAATCAAACCGCCAAGCAGGTTGCTAAGAGGTTGTGGGACAGTGTCTTTTGTGTGTATGGGTTCCCAGCACGCATTCACACGGATCAAGGAACAAACTTTGAGAGTGAGCTAATTTCTGAGTTACTCAAGCTATCAGGAGTTAGAAAGTCACACACTACCCCATACCACCCAATGGGGAACGGAGGAACGGAGAGATTTAACAGAACTCTGGGAAATATGCTCCGTTCACTGCCGTTGAAAGAAAAAACAAAATGGCCTCAGCAAATACAGACTCTGACGTTTGCATATAATGCAACAGTGCATGAAACGACTGGGTACGCTCCTTTTTACCTCATGTTTGGTCGCACTCCAAGGCTTCCTGTCGAAATTATGTTCAAACAAGTGCTTCATGACCCAGTGGTTGTGGATTACAGCAGTTATGCCAAGACACTCATGTCCCATCTCAAAGAGGCGGCAAACATTGCCCAGAAACACTCCGTGAAAGAGCAGGACAAGCAGGCCAGGGGTTACAACCAAAAAGTCAAGGGAACCCACTTGAACAGGGGAGACAGAGTACTCCTTGCCAACAAGGGTGAGAGGGGAAAAAGGAAACTTGGATATAAGTGGGAGCCTACAGTGTACACAGTCGTAGACAAAAATCCACAGACAAATATCTACAAGCTGGAGGATGACAACGGCAATACGAAAGTGGTGCATCGTAACATCATCCTAGATATCAGCTTCTTGCCTGTTGAGTCTGTTGATGAGGATAGGAATGACAGTCAGACCAGTTTAGATGATTCAGAGAGTGAGTCTGTGCAGTGGATCTCAGCTCTTTGGGAGAGGAGGATTTGGAGGATCGGATGAGTCCATGGGTACTCAGTGGAACAGGGTGCCAGTGTCAGGACAACGATGAGAGAGAGCAGAGTCAGTCAGGTCAGGAAGAGGCTGGGGTCAGCAGCAGAGACTTATCTGACAGTAGTTGTGAGGCACCAAGCTCTCCCAGTCCTCAGACAGATGCTGATGATCCCACAGGCAGGGACAGTTTACTCATAGCACCGGCAGTTGACGAAGATAACAATCAGACCAGCCGAGCGCAAACTCAACCAGATTCAGTAGGCGTCATCAGGACACGTGCTGGTAGAGTTGTTAGAAAGGTTGACGGTCTGATAGAGTCCATGGTTCAGAAGCCGTTCAGTGTTAGGCACTTTGCCAGTTCTATTAGTAAGAGGTCACAGTCTCTCCTTACTCTGTTTTAGAAGGGTTGTCTTGTTTCTTTTCTGTTGTTTATTGAGTGATCATTGTAATACTGTAAATGATGTGTTCATGTGTTTAGAGGAATGCCATGGGACATAGAGTAGGCCGGGAGGTACGGCGTACAAGGCACCGTTCTATTCGATGGAGGGGTTTGAGGCCTGATCAACCTCAGATTTCTCTGAACCTGTTTGTCAGGTAGCTTATACAGCTGAATGTGAAGAATATGTTCTTTATGGAAGCCCGTGCCAGTTTTTATGAATGTTGGATGTCCCAATTGTCAACGTCTCAACCTGTCAGGTGCCGCGTCAGACTTTTGGTGTGATTTAAGAGGGGTGAATGTAGCATATAGAAAAAGTATTTCATTCCACCAAAAGTCCTCTTTTCATTATTTGTTTACTTTTTTTAATCTTCATTCTTTTGTTTTAAACGAGTGTTTTGTATGTATTTTATTTTGAATTTGTTTGAGAAAGTAAAGTTTTCTTTTGGGGTCTCCGTTAACTTCGACCCGTGACGTCACTTCCAGGGATGCGCACCCTTTCGTTCTGGCGATGACGGAGGAAGATTGCTGTGCTCTGTCCCACTTTGTGTGCACAAATTTTTGTTGAAGCGCATCCCAGGGAGGCATCACTTTCTCGAAGTAAAATCAACTCTGAATATGTACATATACAATATTCATTTTCATTCATTTGTAGTCTTGTGATTGATCACCTGTCAAAAAGGAAATAATGTGAAATAGCCCTTCTCCTTTTAGATTTGCTTTGTTATATTCATAATTTTGGCCTCTGCTGGGTTTGTTCAGCTTGAAGTTAGGGCCCTATATTCAGCAGCCATCATTAATCATAGATAGATACACAATGACCGTGGCCACTATGTCACTTTTGTTTTCTCGGTCTTAACTGTGAGGCTTCTAATGACTGAAACCACAAATATAGATGGGTAGTTTGTACTGTATTTCATCTAGTACCATGACTGCAGTCTGTTGCTTAATGATGCCCATTGATTCCCTGCTAAAAAAATAAAACATGCTTTTCAAAAATTCCTAATGGCAGCTGAACTACAGGATATCAATATGAGCAAGTGTTCACATTCAAAATAGCTTTTGGTAACCAGATCCTGCAATGGCACTGCAACAAAGACTCATCTCTACAAAGTTTTTGTTCACGTCATTGACTAAATAATCTCTATATGGTTTTAAACAACATCCCAGCTTTCACCATGCACAGAAAATGTCATCTACAGCAGCTGTCTTTGCATGGCAGTTGATCTCATCCTCAACTCGGAGGAAAGTCCTCAACTGTTTCCCAAAACTGAAGACTATTTGATTTTCTTCTGCTTTGAGTTAATTGTTCACTGCTAGTAGCTGGTCGTTTAACCCCAACCTAAACCTCACATGCTCAACCCACTCATTCTGTCTTATTCTGCCACTTTTATGTTGGCCACAGTAATAACAACCACCTGTGTAAAAACTGTTATTTGATTCCTTTCCCATCCAATGCAGGACTCCTGATTGTTTTCTTATAAGTAGTGTAATGGAACTGAACTAAAATCATGGTGTCAATGCAAACCTTAACGCAAAAAAATCTTCAAAAGATTTCAACGCATGCAGGGTTGGAATTTTACAGTTTAACCCTGAGACCCCTCTTTCCCCCATTTGTGTCATCTGTTCCCTCATAGCTGTCATTTTTCTCTTCCTCTCCTTTGCGCAGTTTACAGTTTGTTTATCAGTTCAAAGCCCAATGAGAGGTCAGAGAAGGAGCATGTCTGTCAGACAAGTTGTCACCTAAATGATGACAAATTGGTGGCCTCTCCTCTCACCTCCCAATCAAGTCCAGACATTGCCTTCATGAACGCACAGTTCCTGTAAATGGAGATCGATGACGTTCAGGTACTCGCAGTCTCTCAGCCCCGTCACACAGTCTGTCTATGCCAACCAGAGTTAAGAGCTGATTAGAGTCAAATACTTCTCTCTATATCGGGGATTCAGAAGAGACTATCCGATGATGGTCCAGACAATTGTAAAAGTTTTTTCCCACCCACTGAACTTTTCCCCTTGACAGGAGACTGACAAATCTGAGCATATTGAACACAATTGCTGCTGGCGTGAGGATCCTCCCACCACATGCAGCACAGAGTGAGTGTGACGGAGCCTTCACCTGTTTCTGATCTCGACTCGGCTGCTAAAACTGACGCCTCTCCAATCGGCTTGTTTCCAAGGAGACAAACATCATATAACCCAACACTGTGAGTCCTGTAACAACATTGTCTTTATCATCGGCAACCAATGGAATTTTCTCATTTTGGGTCTTGAAGTTGAGAGAAAATGTAGGAATGCTTTTCCTCCCGTTAAATGTAGAGTGGAACTTTTGGTGTTCCTCTATTTTCTTTTCTATCTTTGACCACTTCACTCAAACAGGTTGTGTTTGGTTTGCAACTTCACACTGAGCTATCTGTTTTTATTTCATATTCAGGACATATTAAAAACCCTCTAGGGTCTGAGGGGAATAGGGTGCTCATAAACTGCTGGATACCGAAGTATTTTGTATCAACTTCAACAGATATCAGTGTTCTGTGAAATGAGGCTCATTTGGGCGCAGAATCTGAAGCAGAATTCAAATTTTTCAAGTAATTTGTAAAAATATACTTTTCATTAAATTGATTTTTTTCCACAAAAACAATATAATATTTTAATATATTGTAAATCAATGTATAATAAATAGTAAATATTAACATTTGTTCAACTGTTGATTTGTTAAACTGTTGATTATTGCATTGCCTTGTGCCAAATGAAGATGTTGTTGCTGTAAGACAAATGTCTCTTCTCTCATTCTCTTCTGGATGAATTCTAATTACTTTGGTTTCAGCCCTGAAATTAAATTCAGAATACATGGTACCTAAAGTTAAACCAGATAATAGCTGGCATCCTGTATTTGTTTCCATTTGTAAGCAATGGCCTCTTCAGACATTCTCTGCTCATTTAAAACCACTTTTGCATTTTCTTTGGGAAGAACAAAATCCTGGAAGATAAGTGTGAAGAATTTCATCTTAAAACACACATTACTTTTTTCCACACAATTTTTTTCAATAGAAGACTACAGGAGAGCGAGGGCTTCTACAAGGTTATCTTCTGTGTAGACGAATCTCAGACAGAAGCTAGACTTCAATTTGTGGCTGTTGATACGTCAATTCCTATTTGGTCAAAGAGTCATTTGGATGCAAGGGGTGGGGGTGTTCCTGAGGGCAGAGGTGAAATCCAGACTTCAGAGTTAAACCACAAGATTTACACTAAAAACAACCCTGTACCTCATAGGGCAAATATGAACAAAATAACCTGAATCATTTTCTGTTCTTCACCACAAGCTTCCTCCAGGTGGGGGTCCGCCAAGTCCCAAATTAACATTGATTTAGAAACAACAGAAGCCTTTTGTCTTAGAGGGCTACAATTTTTTTCTTTTTCTCTCTCAAACGTTGAGCTGCTTTGGCTCCATGTCATGTTATTTTTCCTCACATAAAACTTTCATGATGAAGTAAAGCAGAGGGTACGTGGCGCAGGGATGAGGCCGCTCGCTAGACAGCTTTGGCTACTATCACTCATGATGATGACGACGACGATGATGATGATGATGATGATGATGATGATGATGATGATGATGATGATGATGATGATGATTATGAGGCCAAGCTGACTGCCTCTCTTTTCACTGGCTCACATTGTCTGTGTCTCATTCTCTCTTTATGCTTTTCATCTGTCAACATTTTGTTTCTTTTCTTTGTTTCATTAAGAGTGTTTTTTCCCTCCTTTCACCTTTACTTTTTTTAATCCTTGGCTTTTGTTTTTTGCCCCACTTTGTTTCAACTGAATTATCAAACGTTTTCATTGGCTCACAAGGTTAAACATCAATCTTGCTGAGGAATCAGAAATACTCCTGTTATCTGTATCATTCTATTTCTCATGTTGCTCTGTTGCAATACATGCATACACAGAGGCTCGGGTTCCCTCAGATGTAGAGGTTTGGGATTCGTTTTGGACGTCTGAAGAACAAGGTCTGGGTCATTTCCACATGGATGTTGGTTTTGCCCACAGAGTCTCACTTTAACGTCGATATCTGATATTCATATTCTGTCATCTGTGATGTTTTTCTAAGCCCCCCCTACCTGTACTCATAAATAAGGATAAGCCGTGGATTTCAGGAAGTAGCAGAAGCAGATACCGGGGGCTGCTCGTGGGTTTGACACCACATTTATCTCACATATCTAAAGTTTCATGACTCAGTTGACTCAGGATTCCAAAAATATGCTTTTCTCAGACAATGGAACGGTTGAACTAAATCCCCTCTATTCAGACTGACACATGAATTTTTCTTATTACTGCACTAATACTGCACATACGTAGGTAAATACTTGATAACATGGGTAGAAGAATTCGTAAGCCTGACGGGACGTCACATCAAAATTAAACATTCCATTTGTTCAGCAGGGAGATGCTCCATTTGACTAAAGAACTGACATGAAACTATATTTGAAAGGACACTTGAAGCTAAGTTCTTACACACGTATGAATTGTGGTATGATGAAGTATTTCACTGAGAGACGTCTGGCAAAGAGTAGCAGGAGGACTTTCTTTCTAAACTTGTGCCTGACACACTGAAAAAAGACTGACTGCGAGGAAGCATGAAAGAACAAAAGTGAGCTGAGATTTCCTCAATGTTATTTGATGGGGGGAGGGGGGTGCAGAGGAAATCGACACGTAGAGTTATCTGTGATTTGATAAGCCAGAATCTAATGCTTAACAGTCACATCACCTTACTTTTGGAGTAGTTGATGTCAAAAGGGTCAGGACCGGGTCATGTGATTGTTAATGGGATTTGGAGAGAGCCTTTAATGGTTTTGTGTGAGGAGAAGAAATAATTTAGTCTGAGCCAGAAATTGTTAAATTGATGTCAGCAACTGAAGAGAATGTGTGTGTGTGCATGTGTGCATGCGTGTGTGTGTGCCAGTTCTTTTATTGTAAAATAAATATGGGTTAGCAGGCTTAATGAAAAGTGAGACTGAACTGTTGTGATTCTAGAATATACAGTATATCCTTACTTTAGAAGTGGTCTGTCTAGGTTTTGTCTGGTTGTTTATGGTGTCGTAGATAAAGGTATATTAATATTTATCTCAATACATACTTATATAACGCTAAAATATATAGACCAAAAAGACCCTCTAATAAAATAACTTCAATTTTAAAATCCTGAAAAATAAAATATACATTTTTTGCCAAATTTTCTCCAAAATGTTATGATTCCGTCTTTGCTACATGCACTATGCAGATTAATTCTTTGGTGGAGGTGAGAACAGATATTGAGATATGGGTGCTGCACTAAATTAACACAAAATTAGTTAATGATCACCATTTTATTTAGGGTTTGCACAGTCCTCTGGCAGAAATGCAGAAACTGAAAATGTTAACTGAGCCTCCCTACTGTGATGCAAAACATTGTTAATGAGAGCCAAGAAAGTAAAGGTGAAGGGAGGAATATCACAACAATAATTTAAAAAATGATTAAACTCTGTGGGAGAAAAAGGCTTATAACACAAAGAACTGCAAAAACAGAAAGATGAAAACATCTCTGGAGCTGAACTCATCGAAGACTGATTGACTTTACAGGGTTTTTCAGTCTGATAAGCAACAGCTTTTGTGGATAGAAGTTGTGTCCTTCGGGCTGAAGAGGGAAAATAATACCTTTACAAAGTTCAAAAGCAAAATCTATGGTATGGTGGTAAGACAATGACGCAACATTCTACCACCTTACAATAACATGACTTCAGATTAAATGAGTCGAGGTACTGGACTGACCTGTCTGAGGTATACAAACTAAAAGCAAGGCAGGTCATTATAAAGTACCAGATACCACAATGGAGACCTCAGACTTCTGAACAGTTGAAATTTTATGTCAAAGAAGGATCAAACAGAATTTCATTTGAAAACTTAGATAATTGGTGGCGTTGATTTCAATACACTGATTGTGTGTTGTTACGAGAAAATGTGTATAGCATAACACAACCTATATTTACAAAAAAACCTATACCAGTTATATCAGTAAATAGTTGTTTTGTAGTATAATTTTTGCAATTACTTTAAAAAGGATTTCTAATATTTATGATATTTGTTGTTCGAGCAGTTCAACTTACAGTTGTACTACAAAAACATTCTGAAAGATTAAAGCTAGAAGATTGCTGTGAATAGATTGTGCATCGTGGTTGAACATAAACTTTCAGGAATGATTACAACTGAAAATACAGATAATAGGAAGCTGAACTGGACGGACGAATATGTCATTTCTCAAATATTTCCCAAGTTTGAGAAATAATCTGCCGAGATGAGTTAAATGCCTGTGTTCGAGCAGTTCAATTTACAGTTGTACTACAAAAACATTCTGAAAGATTAAAGCTAGAAGATTGCTGTGAATAGATTGTGCATCGTGGTTGAACATAAACTTTCAGGAATGATTACAACTGAAAATACAGATAATAGGAAGCTGAACTGGACGGACGAATATGTCATTTCTCAAATATTTCCCAAGTTTGAGAAATAATCTGCCGAGATGAGTTAAATGCCTGTGTCAGGCTCAAAACTGAGAGGTACAGTAACATAATATCACCACTGAGCTTTTGTTTTTGAGGAGGAAAAACCTCAAAACCTCACTGCACTCCAACTCAGAAAGTTGGTTGACATACCATTAAATAACCTCAATATGACATAAGTTGAGTTGAAGTGTACATTAAAAGAGAGAGAAACTTTTTTTTTTTTTCAATTTAAGCAGGGAAAGAGCTTTTTCAGGATAAAGTTAAATCTCTGGGGGAAAAGGCCAATTTTGTGTCACTCAGCTGTCACTCGAAGGACAGAAACTAAAATATTTTTTTCCCTATTTTGACATTAAAGATAAGTTATGGTCCTCTGCACATGCGCGAGCAGGCTGCAAGTTTCCTCTGCTCAGAGCGAGTTTGTTATGCTTAATTTAAAAAATTTTTCTATGTTTCTGTGTATATTATTCTAACATAAATTTAGATACCCCAGGGAGGAGTTGATGTCCATGAGAGTCAAAGGAGACCCAGCAACACGCGATCTCATCCCCGCCGTGCTTTGACAGAGATATCGCGGCTCCCGAGCGGGTGTACAAGCGAACCGGGACACGAACACCGCCAGTAAGAAGAAAGGAGGTGGATTAATCATCTATACCAACGATAGATAGTGCCATCCGGGACATGTGACGGTGAAATCAACACTGTGTAACCACGATCTGGAGCTAACAGCTGTTAGCATCAGACCCTACTACCTGGCGCCTGAATTTTCACACGTTATTGTCCTCGCCGTCTACATCCCCCCATGTGCAGACCCAGAGACTGCACGAGAGACCATCTGTGGGACCACCTCCGCTCTTTGGACCCGGCACCCGGAAGCACTCGTCATTATTACCGGTGACTTTAACCACGTCACCTTGGACTCATCTCTCCCCACAATGGTCCAGTGTGTAGACTGTCCCACACGGAAGAACAGAACCATCGATCTATTCTACACTATTGCTAAGGAGGCATACACCGCCACTCCCCTCCCTTCACTAGGTAAATCAAACCATAACCTAGTGTACCTACAGCCCACCTTCATACTGCTGGTGAAACGGCTGCCAGCAACAACACGGCAGGTCAGGAGGTGGTCCCCGGAAGCAGAGGAGATGCTGAGGGAATGCTTCCAGACGACCAACTGGGATGTTATTGTGGACTCACATGGGGAGGACATTGAGGAGGCAGCTCAGTGTTTTACACATTACATGAATTTCTGTGTGGACACCGTGGACCCTGTCAGGACAATCAGGTGTTACCCCAACAACAAACCCTGGGTAACAAAGGAAGTCAAGGCCATCCTGAACAGGAAGAAGTGGGCGTTCAGGAGCAAGAACGAGGAGGAGATGAGGAAGGGCCAGGAGGAAGTGAGACTCTGCCTGAGGGAGGCAGAGTCTCCGGCTCCTCGTCCCAGGCCTCTCCTGGCCCTGCAGACCGTTCCACTGATGCTCCCTCCTCCTGTGCTTCGTCTCTTTCCACCCCTGCCACTTCTCCCGAGCCCACTCCAAGAACTGCGAAGCTCTATGGCCCCACCTCAACCACTGTACTTCCAACCTCGTCACGTCCTCCTGCTCCCACCACGACTGAGACCGTCATCACTGCAGACCTGTTGACGACAACGCTGAGGAGTCTTCATCCCTACAAGGCGGCTGGACCGGATAAGGTCTCCCTAAGACTCCTCCGAGCCTGTGCTTCAGAACTGGGGGACCCCCTGCAGTGATTGTTTAACATCAGTCTGCGGATGGGGAGGGTCCCGTCACTGTGGAAGACCTCCTGCATCGTCCCTGTACACCCTACTAAGCTCAACGACCACCGACCGGTCGCTATTACCTCCCACGTAATGAAGACCCTAGAGCGACTAGTCCTGGAGCTCATGCATCCACAAGTGCAGGGTACTATGGACCCTCTCCAGTTCGCCTATCAGGCCAAGGTTGGGGTTGACGACGTTGTTTTGTACCTCCTCCACCGCGTCCTCTCCTACCTGGATGTCGGAGGGTGTGCCGTCAGGGTGCTCTTCTTTGACATTTCAAGCGCCTTCAACACCATCCAGCCCCGGCTCCTGAGGGACAAACTGACCTCCATGGCTGTGGACCCCTACCTCGTGAGGTGGATTACGGACTACCTAACGGACAGACCCGAGTATGTCCGTATGGGGGACTGTTTGTCTTCTATGGTGACCAGCAACACGGGGGTGCCACAGGGGACCGTTCTCTCCCCCATTCTCTTCCCCCTCTACCTTTCGGACTTCAAGAACAAGTCGGATACATGCCACATAAAGAAGTACTCCGATGACACTGCGATAGTGGCATGTATCCGGGGGAGTGATGAGGGGGCGTACAGGGCATTGGTGGCTGACTTTGTGGAGTGGTGCCAACAGAACCAGCTCCAGCTCAACGTCTCCAAGACCAAGGAGATGGTGCTGGATTTCCGGCGGGCATCTCCCTCTCCACAGCCGGTGATCATCGAGGGCAGTGAGGTGGAGGTGGTAGAAAACTGTAAGTACCTGGGACTGCAGCTAGACAGCAGACTGGACTGGTCACTCAACTCGGACTGTGTGTACAAAAAGGGGCAGAGCAGGATGTACATCCTGAGGAGGCTGGCCTCCTTCAACATCTGTCCTAAGCTCCTTCTCATGTTCTATCAGTCTGTAGTCTCCACTGTGCTGTCATATGCCATTGTGTGTTGGGTTGGGGGGCCAGGAAAAGAGATATGGACCATCTGAACAGACTCATCCGCAGAGCGGGCTCAGTGGTCGGGCTGAGCCTGGACTCTGTGGATACGCTTCTGGAGAGCAGGACCATGTCTAAAGTTAAGGCTATCAGTTAAGGCTACCCTGCACACCACCTTCTCCCAGCGGAGAAGCACCTTCAGCGGCAGACTGCTGTCACACAGCGCCTCCACAGAGAGGCTGAGGTCCTCCTTTGTGCCCCGTGCCATCAGGGGGTACAATGACTCTCTCAGGAGGAGCAGGGGGGAGGTGGCGAGGTCAGCACGCTGTTGAATGGATTTAATTTAATTTTATACTGTTTATATTTATTCAATCCATGTATCTATCTATGTATCTATCTATGTATCTATCTATGCATCTATCTATCTATCTATCTATCTATCTATCTATCTATCTATCTATCTATCTATCTATCTATCTATCTATCTATCTATCTATCTATCTATCTATCTATCTATCTATCTATCTATCTAAGTATTATATTATCCATACAGATGAAGCTAATACAAGTGAGCTTACCTTAGCTTTGGAACGCAATCAACCAGGCCCTGTCTTAATGGCAAAAAATACAAATAAAAAATAATAAAAGTTCAGTCTGATGACTAACAGTAAAGTCAATACTACAAATCACAACTCAATATATAGTTGGGCACATGACCTTTAAATTTACCAACACTTCTTCTGTGGTGAAGGGTACTGAATCCCTCTGATCTGTCATTTCTTATAGTCAAATTACCAAAACAGTACTTTTACTTCACAAGAAATTGTAGCTACCATCTACTGCTGCCTCAGTCAATTCATCTGTTTGTGAGAATATGGTATATTATCTTTCGAGTTTTTGGTGCAGTTGTCTCTCTCCTTCATTATTCACACCAGGGGATTAACTGCTCCTTCTTGTTTGTGAAAGATTTTTGTATGCAACTTTAGTTTTAGCTTTTATCTTAACAATATTAAATGTAACATGACATCTCTTCACTAATCTCAGGAATGGAGAATACAGTTGTCAAAGAAAATTTGTCATCAAAGTGTTTGTCTAGGTTAATTTTTTATTCATGTAAATGTGTATTCAAAAAAATAAAGCTTCAAAATCCTTTCTGTTTCATTTCATCAGTGTCTCTGCTATCTGTGCTTTGACCATCTGCTGCCTCCTTCCCTGGTTCAGTCATCAGCTCTCAGAGACAGGAAGCAATTCTTTAACGCCTCGCCTCTGATCATCAATCCAGTTATTTCTGTCTCCAGCACTTTTGCAACCCATTCTGATGAAAACCATGACAATTCATGTAGAGGGAGCCCAGCTATTATCCTCAATATGACGTGTGTGAACTTACAATACAAATTTAGGGTTCCTGACTGAGAATACTATAGTTCAGTATCCTCTTAAGTCCCTTCAAATATCAAATATTTCCTCATGGATACATGAAAAGAGCCCATTTATAGAAACGAAAAAAGGCCTTAATTTGCAGCAGCCAAGGGAAACAGTGTGCCTAGCCAACAAAACTGAAGTCTGCAATGCACCAACTTAATTCCATTCTCTCGCAGGAAAAGAGAATAAAATGTTCAGACCTGGCTAGAGAACCTGCAGATACAATTTGTTGTATGACTGACAGAGGCAATGACACACAAAATATCACCCTGCATGAAAATCAGCTTGAGACCAAATCCCACCACGGCCTTGACTATGTCATACTGACCAAATGCTTAAAAGACAGCTGAGCACATATACTGAAACAGGATTGATAGAAAACCTGAGAGAGGAAAGTGGAGAGAGACAAATAAGCAGACTGGGAAAGGGGTGAACATATATACAAAGATGGAGTAATAAATTCAGGGGGGGAGAGAAGTATGGAGAGCGCTTGGTGCCAGTCGTCAGTCCATTTGGTCCATTAATGTGAAGAGTAACAGTCTAACTGACTGAGGGATGATGGGAAAATGGCCCTTTCTGTAGCGCAGCCCTTGCAGTGATGTATAGCTGCGAGGACAGAGTGCAGCTCTTTATAGCTGATCCCTTCCTCAGCTCATCACAAGCATAAACAACAGGGGGCCTTCCTGTAAAGAAAAGGCACTTTAATAATATGGAGCCAAACTTAACTCTAGTGTATAGACTGTATTGGTCTGATAAAAAAGAAAGCAAAGTAGTTTATCTCTATATAATCAGCTCTAAAAGCCAAAGTAACGGTATTTGGAATTCAATATTTTATATTTTGTTTTAATTCAAAAGGTATCATTTGACTGGACAGTGAGTGTGGCCAGCACAGAAAAATTAATATGTAATTTCTTGTATTACATAGATATATATATATATATATATATATATCTTCAGATTACCACCGCTGTATCCGCCGCAGCGGGTCACGGGGAGCTGGAGTCTATCTCGGCGGCATAGGGCGCGAGGCAGGGGACACTCCGGGCACAACGCCAGTGCACCGCAGAGCCACATACAAAGACATACAACCATGCACACACACACTCATTACTACGGGAAATTTGGAACGGCCAATCAACCTGAGGCGCAGGAGGTGGGAGGAAGCCGGTGAACCCGGAAAGAACCCAAGCAGACATGAGGAGAGCATTCGAACTCCGCACAGAGCGGGACTCGAACCCGGGTCCGCTGTGTTGTGAGGCGGCAGTGCTAACCACTGCGCCACCACACACACACACAAACCACCACCACCACCAACAGGCAAAATCATATTACAAGGAATTACCATTTATGATAAATAGGACATGATTGCTTAACTTGTGCACTGCAACAGTTATATTGTCCTGTTTCGAATAAAACTAATGTGTCACTGCAACACATTACTTTAAAATCATGTATCCACAATTTATTTTATTTTCTGGAGCGTCAGCAAATAATTTTAGTAATACTATGAAGGAAAAAAGTACTCTGTTTATGTTATATTACTATGTTGTTATGTTGTTACTTTTATGTCAAATGGACATAGCAAGCAATGTGCCAACTGAATTAGAGGCAGCTAATCATCATAGCTAACACTGTTTCAAACAAAGATATTGGAGAAACAAAACTTTTGCAATGTAATGTGTGTCAAACATTTAAATGTGATCCATCATTTTCTCAGAATGTTTACCCTTGTCCTTAGCTACAAAAATCAATGAAATAGCATCAAATCAAAATCATTCATTAGGTCATGTTCCATTTGGAAGTGGAAAGGGGAATTCTGTTCACCAACACTGTAGCTCTATGAGTGCTGGAGATAAAGTTCAACAAACAGTAGGAGTAAAACCATGAGCCAATGTCCAGTGTCTCAGAGTGAGGTCCATGTGCTTTACTTCTGAGCAGCAGCTCTAACCTTGCCTGGTCTGCCGTTCTAACAAAAGCCCAGTGCAATCTGGAGGTAGTTAATAAAGAGAGAATTAACTGGGTGATGCCGAGTCTGAGCACAGGTCTGGTTCTGGAGTGTAACTTCAACTGGAGCGCCTGGTGCCTCAAACCAGTCCTACTGGCAAAGAAAGATATGCAATCACTGCTGTAGTTTTTAAAATGCAGCTGTCCAGAAGCATGAGATGTGAATAATAGGAGCAATTTGAGATCTTTGTCAATTTTTCAAATAACTGACAAACACATTGTGGATGATTGTTCTCAGACGTGGGCTTCTAAGGAGGATTGGCCAAAACAACTCATTTAGAGAAAATTGCAGCCTTAAAGACACTTGAGGAGAGTGATCACCATTTACTAATGAAAGGTCTCCTCATGGGAGACATTCAGACTCATCCGTCACACAGTCACACACTGGCATTTGGTTTAGAGGCAGTTTGTAATGTTTGGACCTCTGCTATAAAGACTCACAGTTATGGTTTATATATATATATATATATATATATATATATATATATATATATATATATATATATATATATATATATATATATATATATATATATATACAGTATACAGTATTTGTAAAAGTCAAGGCTAAGTGGGAGTCCCCCACACTCCTCAGTGGAAATCTTCAGCTGGAAGTTCTATCAAACGTCTAGTGTTTTGAAGCCTTTTTTGGTTCCTGTCTGTCTTTGGTTTCTGTGTTCAGCACCTATCTTAAATTCCTTACGTGCAAGAAGGATTTCCTCAACTCCTTATTCCCTAACATAATGAAACTAATTTTCTTCCTTAAACCCAATCCATCTTTTCCCCTATAATAGAGCACATCAACCACAGGACAAGTCGAGAAGATACAAGGAAAACCTAACTTTCAAAAAAGGAGGAAAAAAACAATCCCTAAAAGTATTTTCCTAATTGGGCCACTTGAGGAAAATTGTGTAAGGGGATGAAATCCATCATACTGATTGCTGGCCTTGTCTACATGGAGCTACATGGGGGTGGTGCCATGTGGGGTTTGTTGAGGTTCTTGTGGTTTTGGATTCTGTACATGCTAGTTGGATCTCTGGAGAGAGGCCCTTGCACAGACAATAGCACCTCATTACCTCGGTTAGTCATCAGACGCACTGTCTACAGCGAGATGATAAATGAGCCAGTCCTCATGTGTGGCTCTGACAGCCCTGTGGCACAGGGTCAAGCTGACATCTACTGAGGGGCACAGACAGCATGGAGACTGAGAAAGAACCAACACGCTTCAGAGAACCCAAAAGAGCTTTCCATGAATTTATCACACCCTCCAGGGTTTATTTAGGAGACATACTCTGATTGAACCTGAGTGATCCATTGATGTTGTTTATAATGGGACTAATTAAACTGACATCCATCATGAACCCACCACTGATGGGGAAATTGATCCACATTTAAGCTACAGTTCTTGTTTACCCTGTTGGCTTACCCATGAGTCCATTCCTTAGCAGGGGTCCTGACCTAAAATATTGACAAATGCTAAACACTGTATGTTTTGTACTGCATTGATAAAGAGGATAGCAAACAAAACCTAAGCCTGTAGGAACATTTCCCATCAACAACTGAGGAATTAGTCGTCTCTATTCATTGCAAAATCAACAATTTCGCAATTTCATCAGCATCACATATCTCTGGGCTCATGGGGGATTTATGCGGCTGCTGCTCAGGATTGATGGCTTTTCGTCACAGTCATCCTGGGTCTAGTAGACTTATTATCCCCTCTGCCACAAATTAAATGTTTTACTACAACTGTTGTCAGTGGTCTTTCAAGTTTGATATGATTATTAAGATTAACACGGATGTCATTTTCTAGGCTGCAATTGCAGTTTTCAAAAGGGGATCCAAGACCATATAGTTTTCACATCTAGATGTAAAAACAGAACCTGTCAAATATTTTTTTTTTAAATGCAAAAATGATATATAAATAGTTCTCGCAACTCACATTCATAACCAGACCTTTATAACATAGATAACCATGTCACAGACATAACGCTGATGACTTCTCTGACAGCTGCCCATGTTCTGCATGAATGAATAAATACAGTTGAACTCTCCTGTCAGTCATTTTTTCTATGTCGTGCAATTTGCAGTGTTTTATCGTCATAACCTTGTCGCGCATTACTTTCCCCTCTGACTCCAGCAGACATTCCACTCTCAGCTGGCACTGCTGCAGCTATGTAGCACAGATTCATGAGACAACCGGATATTTCCCATAGAGAACAAAGTGTGTGTGTGTGTGTGTGTGTGTGTGTGTGTGTGTGTGTGTGTGTGTGTGTGTGTGTGTGTGTGTGTGTGTGTGTGTGTGTGTGTGTGTGTGTGTGTGTGTGTGTGTGTCACTCTGGGGTTGACGGATGTTGATGTGAGTTGAAGTGGCATAGCTGGGACCCTCAGTGAGGGAGGTCCAGACTGGATTCTGGCATGGTGAGTGTGTGTGTGTGTGTGTGTGTGTGTGTGTGTGTGTGTGTGTGTGTGTGTGTGTGTGTGTGTGTGTGTGTGTGTGTGTGTGTGTGTGTGTGTGTGTGTGTGTGTGTGTGTCACTCTGGGGTTGACGGATGTTGATGTGAGTTGAAGTGGCATAGCTGGGACCCTCAGTGAGGGAGGTCCAGACTGGATTCTGGCATGGTGAGTGTGTGTGTGTGTGTGTGTGTGTGTGTGTGTGTGTGTGTGTGTGTGTGTGTGTGTGTGTGTGTGTGTGTGTGTGTGTGTGTGTGTGTGTGTGTGTGTGTGTGTGTGTGTGTGTGTGTGTGTGTGTGTGTGTGTGTGTGTGAATGGCTTGGCAGACATCAGACAAAAGGATGTCATGCCCCCCAGGCTCTCTCACACATACACTCACAAACACAAACACAAACATCCATATCCAAAGGCAACAAGCATGAATGGCCATTTAGCTCCAGCCGGCAGTATGAAAACAAGTCAAAAAGAGGCAGAGGAGGGGGAAAGGGGAAGGATGAAGTATGGGGTCTTGGGCCAAAAGAAACATGGTGAGCTTGTCTATCCTCCTCCCTGGCCTGATGAGCACCCCAGGCAAATACTCTGTGAATGAGAGCATATTTTAGGGGCTACACTCCCCATTTTATCCTGCAAAGGAGAGGGAGGTGGAGGAGACTTGACTCACCCATGATGTCATAAAAGATGAGAATTTTAAAAGAGATTCAATGTTTAATAAAGGACCTGATTTTTGGCTCGCCTTCTACCCTGGTACTTCTATTACTGTACAACTACACTGGTTCTCAATCATTTTATCTTCAGTACAGAAATCCCAAAATAAATAAAGCCTTTCACGTTGGTTAACATTTCTAGCTCATTTGTGTGGTGAAAGACAAAAACTGGAAAAAATGGAACATACCTTTGGTGACATATAAATGATTAATATAGTATATTGCAATTCAACATTTTCAGGTACAACAAGATTCAGTCTGCATAAATCCTAGATATGTAGCCATCAAATTCTTGTGTTAGTATAAATACTAGAAACAGGGGCACACTTTTTATGGTAAGACTCTGTTTCTTATCTGCCTGAGGGATCAAGAAGTAAATTATCAGATTATATGTGATTGCCTGATGTTCTTGATTGGGTCATAGTCTTCTTCTGATTGGCTTAACATGATAGTCTCACTTTTTCTCCAACTGACTTCACTCTTTATAAGTAAACCTGACAAAATCAACAAAGCTAACCATTCAGGACCAGTGGCTGCTTCCCTGTATTCCTTTCTTTATGCTAAAATAAGATAGGCTATTTGATCTTTATTTGTTCCTCCAAACAGCTGAAGTTGGCAAAACATAAAAAGCATAATGCGCTGAACATTTGACAACTTTTCTTCCATCAGTTTATTCATAGAACATGTAAAAAAAAACAATCCTTACGGTGGGAAAACCGTTGTATGAAACACCTACTATAGTGACTCTTATTCTGGCACCTATGTTGGTCACCAGGGTGACGTGTTTTGGACCCTGGCTGCTAACTCCTGATGATGAGGTGTCTTTATGATCACTGAATATTCGTTTTCATTTCATCTAATCAAATCAACAAATCATGTGCTTTGTCATTTGCTCTGACTTTTCTGTGAAACTGTGAAGCAAGAGGTCTCCTGAAGTTTGCTATGGATGTGACGAGCACTCATAAGGGCTTAAATTACCCCGGAAGTGGAAGCTAATCATTGTGGTGAGACAGTTTTGGTTCAGTGGTTTAACCAGAGAGAAGACTAACGTTTTTCCAAAGCAAGCATCAATTATTTATTCAAATTGACAAATTAATAGGAAGGGGAATGCTGTGATGATGTCATGCGTAAAGACGGAACACTGAAGACATCATTGAGAATTGTAGGGCTGAATTTCACTTCTCTACCCAGATTAAGTCTTGATTGACCTGTCTTAATTGACCTGAAATCATGCTCTTGAACCCAATTCTATCGTCATGTTTCAGATGTTTCTCTCATTGGAGTGTGTATAAAGTATAACGTGAATAATATATTCTGTACGTGTGACATCTGTAACACAGAGAGATCCTTACCCTGCCGTTCTTTCAATCCTTTTCCTTACTATAAAAAGTCTTCCTTTTTTTCAAGCTTTCCTCTGTCAATGGTTTTGGACAGAGGTTGTTCTACAATTGATATGTTGTTTTTGGGTTATATCAATGAGACTGACCTGATTTCATTCTCTCTGTTGGCAATTTTTGAGGAACCTTGAAGGTCACAAACACGTCGTCACCAACCAGCCTAAATGAAGGTAATTATAGTACAGTAATACCTCATTACTCGCGGTCAATGCGTTCCAGGGCCACCTGTGAAAAAAACGAAATTCGCGATATAGCGTCAAACTATTTATTTTATTATTAACGGTAATTTGAATGTTTATGAACCCTCCCCATTTCATTGTAGTGTGATGCGTTCCATGAATCTCGGAACCCAGCACACTTACGGATTCGGTCACAGTATCACATGACAACCTACTAAAAATCAGCGGTGCAGTGAAACCGTGCATCTTGAAGTGCGAACAAGCAAGGGATCGCTGTAATCCGCAAATGACGGAAAAATAAATCCCCAATAGATTAGATTATTATATTAGATTATATTATATTAGATTAGGTTTTAATGATCTCAAATCTTCAATTTCAGAACTTGTGCATGAATTTTTGGCTGCAGTCATTTCTTACTGCTGAATATGATTTACAAATAACTTCTACATATTTGCACACATAGGGAAAAAAATTAATTCACAAACTGGATTACTGGTTACATTTAGACAGCTAAAAATAGAAGGATAAATTGAGGAAAAGCTTGCAGCCATGGTTAAAAATGTAATTGTTAGTAATGGATTGATGGTGGCCATCAATGACAAAGTCAGGGACTTTGTGCCTCCAAACATCTTCCCAGAAGAGGGAACCTTCTTAGGGGGGTTTGTGGTTCAATGACCACATCAAGCAGCTCTCAGAGCCTCTGATCCCAAGGGCCTGGTTAGAAATCAAGCTATGGCTGCCGTTGCCTTTGCTTCTGAGAGAGAAAAGTCACTACTCACACACCACAAGATGTTTCTTCCGGGTAAACATAAGTTGTTCTTCTTTTAGGAATCATATAAAATCATTATTACATTTTTAATGGTGTAGAGAGCTTATAAAAGATTTAAGAGTCTTTTCATCCTTATCTTCCCTCATCCCACATTAATTTATTTTGAAACCAAACGTAAAGAAAACCATACACCATGAAAGGAAAGCTTACAAGAGCAACATTATTTTGTCTAACCAAAATTACAAGCAATTAGAAAACCTCATAATGAGTGATAAGAGAGTTTCAATAGTTCCCAGTGGAGACAGATGTTATCTTACACCGTCACTGAAGCAGTACAACTTTTAAACACACCAGTGTTTTACTGAAGGGGATCCCAGTCCTAGAAAAGCCCTTTATCCCTGATGTTAGAGTCGATGGTGTCAAAGAGACCGTTGTGATCTCCCTCAGGACCAGTACGAGGTATTTTAATAGCTGTCTGACCTGTGTTGACTCTACCCTGCTTCCCTCTCTCTCACAGGGAAACTATTGTGTTGCATTGGAAACACAGAAAGCAGACAGACCCTAAAAATTGGTGAGGCGGTCCTCCTTCTACCACTGGCTGCCTGTCATCCTGAGGTTCGGATAGCATCTGCATTTTAGTCCCCACACACTGTTTACTTGAAGTGGTTGAAAATTGTATTGTTTTTGTAATCAGAAATGGTCACTTACTACCAGTGAAATCCAGTCTAATTGGATTGATTTTAAGTGTCCAATAGAATTTATTAACTGTGAGGGATAGGGTCAGCTAAAGATGTCATGAGGTTGGATATTCCTCTGCTCAGAGATGGGTCAAATGCAGAGAAAGAATTTCCTGATGATGACAAAGAACCTTCTGATGGCTTCTTTGAATTATAGTTTGCTGTTGCAAAACCATCCATTGCTAAATTATAAATTGTTCATACAGAACTAATAAGGTTCTTGCATGACTTACACCAGAACAAGAAAGAGAGATCATGTCACCCCCTTTTTATCTTATCTGAACTGAATCCCAAATAGGACTGACTGAGTTTTGTTTATCATCATGTTGATTGTCTTTTGCTTTTTCAGAATTGGACAAATGAGAAAAGCATCCTCTTGTATCCTTGCACCAGAATCATATTCCAACCTAAGAAGGATGAAAGTTTTTAAAATGGCAGTTGAGAATTAACGTACTTCACAATATAGTATCTTCAACCTACTGATGTTCTCCCTGTGTTTACATGTATTTATTTATTTTTGTATTGTATTGCTGTATCCGAGACCGAAAACAGCGGATGAAGCAGGTCCAGAAAATGGATGAATGAATTGCTGCGTTTCAATTCTTCATTACTGGTATTGTTTTTAACCTGGCTTTGAAGTTGGTTGCTTATTTTTGCAGCTCATTTGATTGTGTGATATAAACTTTTGTCTTTGTATTTCTATTTATGTGTGATTTCATTTGCCTCTTATTTTTATTTGATTGTTTCTTTAAGTTTTATTTAATTGTAATCACAAATATCCCCTACATGAACTGTGAAAAATAAATTAAAGTTCTATATTCATAATAATAATAAAAGAAGAAGAGGAAAATTGTCTAGAAAATGTATCCATATAAGGAAAATAAAATAATAATGGCATTAAATAAGCCTGATTGTAAAGAAGAAACCCGTAAAGTTGCAACGTTTTAAACATGGAAAAGCGTTGCTTGTTGCTGTTTGTCGGTCAGGAGAAATTAGACTGAACGGATTTCAGGAAGTTGGGTTGAAGAATGAACAAAGACACGAAACATTAAATGTTGCTGCGTCTCCAGGCACGGACCCTGGCTTTATCTTTGTTACACATCGCACAGAAAATACTGGATAACTTTACTGAGTTCCATTCTACAGCTCATCAACTTCTTAAGTTGCGAATCCACGATTTTGACTGCAGACCTTCTCATTAAAACGTCCTTTTCAGACGTGAAACACAACATAAATAACAGTTACGAAGAAATGCTGTTATGTCTAGGGTCGCAGCTCGGTTTTGATCTTTGAACCTGACTTGAAAAGTTTCAGTGATCCAGTGGAAAATGGTCACATTTAACAGACCGGATGTATTCTAATGGGAATTTATTCCATTCTGGACTCACTGCTAATCAGAACTACGTCTCTCGTTGGCTGCGCGCTCCAAGGCGTCACCATCTGTCATTCAGCATCAGAGCTTCGTGCGTGCGACTTTCTCCATCTCCTCTCATTGTAGAAACAACTGCAAACCCCCAAACGTGGAGAGTGGGTCTGTCACGGCTTACCTGGGAAAGCAGCTGGAGGTCAACGTGGGCATTAACCAGCGAGAAACACACGGAGTGCATCTTTGTTTCAATAATTCAAATTTTCTGACTGGATTCATATTCAATATAGTAAGCCATGGCAAGTTGGCTTTTCCATACTCTACATTTATTTCTGATCCTGGAGTCCTGCTGGGGTCTTGGTGAAGCCTTGCGTCAAAGGGCTGATTTCCGATCGGCTGTGGAGGAGCGCGTTTTTACGCATAAGAGCGCAAACCAGGACATGGTCTCCATCAACATGTTCAAAGTGTACGAGAGGTACAGTAAGGAGCCACGGATCCACAGGGACGGAAACACTGTCAGAAGTTTCAAAGCAGTCCCCCGTGAGTGACCGCATGTTTTGTTTTTGTTTTTTATTAATCCCACGAACAATTGTGGAGAGAGATCCACTCAGTGATGACTGCAAACATTTAAGCACAATTTGACTGCTTGAAAATATTAACTGAACATTCTTTTAAAAACGTTTAACTTAGTTTTCTTATTTAATTGTTTTTCGGTTTGGTAGACGGCTTTTTATGTTCTTGTGTGTTCTTAAAAAAACATGAAAGCAAATTCATTTGATAGAAACTTTTTATAATATGCTAACCTTTTAATTAGCATATTCTTGATTATATAAAATAAATGTAACGTAATTTATAATTGTTTTATTTCTTTAAATTCTATTGAGTTTTATTTGCAGACTAACATTTTATAGGCACAGGAGAAATTGAGAAATCTTAAACAAATAACTTGGTCTTGATTCTATCATCAGTGTCACATTGTAAAAGTCCTAAACACAGGTGTTAAATCATTCATACAGGCCCTTCCCCTTTGTCGTTCCCCTTTGGGCTAAGCATCTTCCTTTTTATGCTTCGTCAGTGTTGTGATTTAGTGAACGGTGGACTTAAAGTCTCCAGCACTGTTAGTTACCCAGTAGCTGCTCCAGTCTAGGTGTTAGACAAGGGCCTATTATCACACTCAGACGCCGCTGCACAGCAAAGAGCCTCAGAGGAGCTTTTTCTCCTGTAAGCATTTCCATATGCTATCAACAAACCTATACTGCACAGACTCAGTGTTAGTCTTACATGCTGTGGTAGATGTGTGACATTCTGGATTTAAAGTGTGTAATGACATAGGATGAGGTTTTTGGTCATGCATGACGCTGACACTTAAGCTTAATATTTTCCATCTTGCTGCTAATGTCAGTCAGATGTGTTAAAAACAAGATCTCGTTAGTCAAACATTGCCGAGTGAGATGACTGAACAGAAAGAAGAGCACAAAAGTTTAAGGCAATTTATGATTTATTTTTTTTAACCAAGAGACAAATGAGAAAAATCATTGACCAAAACAAGAATGATTCTGTCATGTGTTTTTTTTTTTTTTAAGAACTTGTTCTTTCAATTTAATTTATTACTTTCTCTTTGACTACTCTAGGAGTCATGAATGGCAAAGATGTGTTCCAGTTCAACCTGTCCTCCATCCAGGACTCAGAGCTCATTCTCTTTGCCTCTTTTCACTTCCTCTACAAGCGTCACCATCACCACCAGCGTTCATGGCATTTCCGAAAGCCTCGCCACTCGCAAATGGGCCTCCAGCAATACTATCATCATTCCCTGCAGCTCCTTTATTATGGATCCTCCCCAAACTCCGATTTTGCAACACAACTGGGAAACATAACTCTGACTCCTCTCAATAAAGGCTCTTGGCAAACTAAGGATATAACGATGGTAATGAAAAATGCCAGGGATGCCAAGGTGCATGTGGTCACGGTGGAGTTCAGTATGAGTTCTGGAGCAGATGAGGGGCAGCAGAGGAGTCCGCAAAGCCAAGAGCGACTGTCTTCAGTCAACCTGCCATACATCTTGGTATACGCTGATGATAGAGCTATAGATGAGCCAAATAGTGTGGCTTTGTCACTCCAGCGCTACGGGTCCTTCCCTGTTGGAGAGGACGCATCCCCTTCAGCCTCAGCCTCAAGAACCCGTAGGGAGCTTCATCTCCAAATCCAGACAAATGATATTCCAGAGGTCCGTTACAACACCTTGAAGAATCACGAGCTGTGGCAGAATACATATTTCCCTGCAAAAACCAAAGCAGTAGTTAAAGGAAAGAAGCAGGGTCAAGAGAGCAACGGGGCCATGAATAAGCCCCAGGTTCTGACCTTTGATGAGAGGACAATGAAAAAGGCCCGGAGGAGACAGTGGAGTGAACCCAGGGTCTGCTCCAGGCGCTACCTCAAGGTGGACTTCACTGACATTGGCTGGAGCGAGTGGGTTTTGGCACCAAAGTCATTTGATGCCTACTACTGCGCTGGGACCTGTGGTTTCCCCATCCCTAAAGTGAGTAAGAGCAACTTTTATGCAGACATCTGAGGAGTTCATCACATACAGACCCTGTTCATGCAGCACTGATGTCATTTTGCCATGAGTTTTATTTGTAGAATGATAACAGTTTAAAAATGCACAAAATACATGTTGTGACGTCATGTATTCTCACTTGTTTGCATCGCCTTTTCTGTTGTAAATGTATTTCTGTTCAGGGATTAGTTGAAACAGGAATTTGTGACTGTATCCCGGCTTCTCACATGGTGATGCTTTGTCACACTCTTGTGCATCTCATCCAGACAATACCCTTAAGCATTGGAAACCTTACCTCAGCAAAATCATTCTAACATGCTGCTTAAAATAAAATAGAAACTGCAATAAACAAAGACACAACAAGGTGAGGGTTAAGGTTAAGAAAAGATCAATTACACATTAACTTCACATGAGATTTGAACTCTAGCCTCCAGGGTGAAAGTCTTGTATCACAAACTAAGAATGAGACAATGCTTATTGTATAGCAGCATGTTTTAATACCATCCAACTATTTATTTCCTCAGGTTGTGCGTCCTTCTAATCATGCCACCATCCAGAGCATCGTCAAAGCTGTTGGAATCGTCCCCGGCATCCCTGAACCATGCTGTGTCCCAGACAAGATGAGTTCTCTCAGCGTTCTTTTCCTCGATCCTGACAGGAATATGGTGCTAAAAGTTTACCCCGGCATGTCTGTGTATACCTGTGCCTGTCGATAGGGTCGGTAATGAAGACTCAGGACATATTACAAAGACCTTTCAACATCACAGAGGACGGGAGAGGTAAGGACAGCTGGGCTCCAGCCCATGAGTTTCAGCTGAGATCTCCGCTGGATACAGGACCAATCTCTGTCATGATTGGACATAACCTCAGCTTTTTCTGCTTATTTAACTGGTACTATTGTTCTTCCAAAAGTAGTAGAGAAGTGTACTTAAATATGTGTATGATGGCCCTAATATAAAGAACTAAAGACTTTATAGTTAAATACACAACCTCTGAGTGGATCTTCATATCTGTTGTTGCTTCAAAAGTTTTTCAGTCCCTTTTTCTGCATATTTCCACTTTTAAAAAGTGAATTAGAGAAAACTTTACTTTCCTCAGTCACAGCTTGGACTAAATATCTGGATATCAATTGTGTCTGTTCAGTGTTCAGTGTTTGTCCCCATCTGTAGGATTCGGCTGAGTTTTGGTCAAACTGCACTGTGACTCACAGACTCAGGAAGGTTTAAGGGACTCATGAGTTGCATGGCAGCACATTTCCATCTTACCAAATTCAAAAAACATTGTCATGTAAATACTATAGCTACTAATGCAAACTGAATTACAGTACTCTTATTCGCATCATGTCACTTACAGTGGCCCATGTTGTTATTGGACACCTCCCATATGTTTGCAACAAATGTTATTCATGCATGAGAGGTAATTTTTTCAATAGCTATTGTTTATATCTTGTATATAGCAAAACTTGTAGAGTTGTAACTTAGTGCAGATAACTTCTGCAAAGTGATGCAGCGCAGAGGGAAAAACAGCACGTTGCTGCTATCTGCTGGGCATTTTGTTGAAACTTAAAGGACTGAAATATTTTGAAGGAGGAAGTTCAAGCACTTCCCGTGGCACTTCAGTATTTCCCTTTAACAGATACATGCTGTTTATCAAACCTGTACAGTTTGTAATAAAAGTAGGTACTCAAGGTAAATAAGAAATGTGTACATGTGTCGGACTGTATGGTTCAAAGTATATTTAAATAGTTATGTGATGTGTCGTTTACAAATTAATAGACATGATGTATACCTTCTAAAGATATAAACTGAATTTTACATGGTCAAAATACTTAATGACATTCATAAGTTTTAGTGAAAATTATGTTAAGTAAATACTTAGAGAATTACCTTACAATAACTTTCCATATGGCAGTTGAATCCATACATACTGGATACACAATTTGATCTGATATATTGGTTTATATATAATAAATCCTCTTTTAAAACAAAAGAATCAAGAGCTATGGAAATGAGCTGCATTTCCAAAAAATTGTGTATTTTTTGTGTTAAATATATAAATGTTCATATTATTGTTCAGCGACCAACCCACGTAGAGTCCTTTTCCTTCTTTGATGTGTTTTAGGAGCTTTCTGCACATTGTTTTGATTTTATAGCCTGCAGTTGTACTTCCCTTCTTCCCTCTCAGACTCATATCAGCATCTTGAACCACATCAGGAATCTCTTTTCTCTGTAGAAAACCATTTTCTACCACTTTCCCAGTACTTGAAGGCAGAGAGGCTTTGTTCCCAGGAATGGCTAAAGACCCAAATCAGGTATTAATTTGTATAATGGACTCAAGTTCATTACACAACTTCCAATGGAAGCTGGTGTTGCTAAATACAACTTTTGAATGCGAGTTCTCCAACTTTACTGTGGCAGTTATTTAAAACTGAGTTTATACTGTACCCCTCTGCCTCGCAAAAAGAGACATTAAAAGCTGCACAACACTTTATACAGCTGTATGTCCATTTAAGGAACATTTGGCTACCTCTGCATTTCCTGGCATAAAAAAGAGTTTTCATTAAATATCAGTGCAGTTGTATTAAAACATGGGTCACCACATGAATGGAAAACCATGGTATTTGAATTTTAAACACGAATACCAAGGCCTGTCTTGGGCCAACGTCCCCAAACTCAGTGGCTTATGGTTGGGGCTCAAAACTTCCAGGGGGACAAGGGGCGGATGTCATCATCTACGCAGGATGTGGCAATGAAGGCCTCCACCATCAATGTTTAAGTTCCATTAGAGGATTTGGCATATACTAATTTTGTTGTGCAATTATTTGTGGGGGTCATGAAGAAATGCCATCTTCAGATGACTCTTGGTTAGCTTGTTACTAGCTAAGATTAATCCCAACCTTAACTACAAGCTTAGTATTACTGATAAATGTTTGTGGTATTAATCAGTAAAATATCTATGTATTCATGTTCATATTAAATTAAAAAAAATACCAATCACATACAGTATATCTGGATATGAATAACAGAAAAACCTTTAGTCTAATACTACTCAACATGTCTTCTATTTTAGACCTCTATCTTAGTTTCTGGCACTGATTCAAAAATTCTGGTTCTGATTCAAAATTCTGAAATGAAATGTTGGGTGACAGACTTGGCGGAGATTGCTTGTTGTCTGAAGCTTATTTTGCAGGACACAAAGATTTCCTGCAGATTCTGTAATGGTCAGTGCAGTATTTACCTCACTGAGCATCTGGTGCTACAGTACTAGACAACACCAGCTGGACATAGATTCCAAAGACTCAAGCAATATTTTTGAAACAAAAGTTAACTTTTATGTATTTTTTTCACAGAGGTTTGTCCCTCTCTCTTTAGTCTTACAGGAAAACTACTGGACAGAGATTCACAAGATTTGGTGGTAGAGTTGGACTCATAACAGCAAAGGACGTATAACGCTTTGCAATAGATCTAAACAAAGGTGTGGATTCAGGATTCTTTGTACTATTTTTTCCATAATGTAAAGTATGCTTTTTGAGCAACACAAAAACTATTTCAGAGATTGCTGTGGGTGGAACAGTTGAGCATTAAATGTAAAGTATCTTTGGACTATTGTTTTTGGAAACAACAGTGAAACTAAGCTGTCTCCATGGGGTTTGTTCTCTTTGTACTGTCAAGTTAGTTTACAATTAATAGTCAAGACAAATGTATTCGTTAACTCAATATTTTACTACATATCTTACATTTGGCCAATTTGCTGTTTGATTTGCTTCTGATTCCACTGGGCTCACTAGTTTAAATATTAAGCTGGGAAAAGACGGTCAGCTTGTCAGTAACCTCACAGTTTCCACTGCCTCCCTCATTATCGCAGCAAAGTGTTTACAGAGTCTTCATTAGCAGCCAACCGTCTAATGTTAACAACGTTTAAAAGAAGGCATCAAAGACAGTGATAAGCATGGACATGCTACTATTTTGGTTGACACAAGTCCCCCTGTTTATTCTGGGATCATGGGAGCGGACATCAGCACTGTGATCCTCTCCATTGTGGATCACCATTTTCAAACCTTGTCATTGCAAAGTCTGTTTTCAAGCTGGGAAGAAGGTCAAGTTTGTGCTAGCTCAGGAACTTTGTAAGAATCTGATTTCAAAATGCAGAGTTCCACATCATTCTCTTTTCAGGTATATTTCAGTCTGGTGGTGTTTATCAGCTCCTGCACCTGTAAACCTCTCAATAATGACATCCAAGGCAAGGAATATAAGGGACTCTACTCTCAGCTGTCAGAGGAAGACCTTTTGGAGGAGGACGACACTAATTCAAGGATGGAGAACCTCCTGGGAACCATGAAGGAGGACTTTCTGAGGAAACTCAACTTGTCGGATGTTCCTCAAGAGTACTGTAGGATCTCCCCTCCTCAGTTTATGATGGAGCTTTATGACAAGTATGCCTCGGACAGCTCATCAATCCCTCAGTCTGATGTCATACGAAGCTTCACTGTCCAAGGTACAGAGCACAAAAGAACAGAGTGTAACTTTACGCTGGTTTACCATAATGGTCTGTCAATAAAGACACCCTACCCTGTCTTCTAGTCATCACCATAGTAATACACTTACTAGAACCTGCCTGGATATTGTTATCCATGATAGCTTTTGAATGTAAAGAAAATCTGGAGTTAGACTTAGTGCAATAGCTTTTAGATGAATGTTTAGCATCACTTTTGCAAAATAAAGAGCTCTATACCAGTGGTTCCCAGCCTTCTTGGCAGGTGATCTCTATTATTACTGGCTACTCGTTCTCTCAAATTTCTACTTCTCACATGTTTTTAATGTAAAAGTATCCCAGTATTCACTGGAAAAAATATAATATAAAATCGAAAGTGTACAATGAACTACATTCAGTTTTTTCTCATAGTAATTGTCTCTCATCTTTTTTGGGTCCTCGAGTCTTTGGTAGAGAATAGCATTTAAAGTATCCCAGGGGATTTGAAATGGGGTAATTTAAAGGCGAGAATGCTCCACACACACACACACACACACACACACACACACACACACACACACACACACACACACACACACACACACACACACACACAAAATGCTTTTATATTAACTGAAATGTCCAGATGGTGAGATATGGAATAGGTTGGAAACAAAGACTTGGAACAGTGTTGCCACTGTAGTTTGTAAATAACACTCATTTTAGTGGATGAAATAATATATATTCATCTGCATTTGTGGAAATGGTGCCTGACCCTCAGCCTCGAGGAGGTTCTTTGAGGGTCCACATTGTGAGTCAAATGTTTTTCCTTTAAGTGCTACATTCACAACTTCAAGAAAACATAGTTGTGGAAATTAGAAATATTGATAAAGATTAAATATTATAACACATTCTTTTAAGTACAACATTTATGAGACAGTGTGCTTGTAGTTTGTACTCAGTAAGTAAAAACTGTTTCCCTAGCATACTAATATTAGCAACAAGTCTCAAACAGTCACTGTTACAACAACTCAAGAAACAGACAAATAGGACATGGTAGTAAGTAGCCCTAAAATATCCACAGAAATCTTTTCTTTTACTGATATTTATGGAATAAAATGAAGTCTAATCTCAACTGTCTCAAATAAACCAACTGCTTTCTTTTTGCCAATCCAACAGAAATCACTCTCTCTGTGACAAATGGCACAAAGTCAAAGCACAGGCTGCAGTTCAACGTCAGTATCCCCAGACATGAAATGATCACTACTGCTGAACTACAGCTCTTCTTCCTCCCAGAGGCTGAGTCAGGGGTCAGCTCCAACAACTTCCAGGCCACTGTCAAAGTCTATGAAGTGGATTACAATGAATTTGCGTCTTCATCCCGGCTACTAGTTGGAAAAGAGGTCACAGGTTCACAGAGCATGTGGGAGACATTGGACGTGACCACAGCCATTAAGAACTGGATCAGGATGGGCCACGGAGCAACAATTTTTGATGTAGTGGTGGATAGAACGGATTGTGGAGAAGGAACAGGTTGCTTTATGATGAGCTTATCTGTTGGAGATAATTCTTCAGCTGCGTTAATAGTCTTCTCAGACGACCTGGGCAGTAGGAGGAGAGAGGCAAAGAAGGAACTAAGAGAGATGATCCTCCATGAAGAAGAAACTATCTTACACTCGGGTGCCAACTGGAACAGAGATCAACCTGCAAACCAGATTGCTGAGGTTCCACAACCACGGAGAAAGAAAAGGAGGGTGGAGAGGGAATACTGCAGGCGGACGTCTCTCAGAGTCAACTTTAAAGACATTGGTTGGGACATCTGGATTGTGGCACCTCCAGAATATGACGCTTTCGAATGTCGAGGGCTGTGTTACCACCCACTGACAGACGGAATGACTACATCAAAACACGCTGTCATCCAGACGCTTATTAACATCAGGGACCCTGACAAGGCTAACATGGCTTGCTGTGTTCCCATCAAACTGGACCCCATCACAGTCATGTATCAGGAGAATGGACGGCTCACCATCCGATACCTATATGAGGAGATGAAGGTGGCAGAGTGTGGATGCAGGTAGTCACAGACAATTGTGTATTCTGGAGGTGACTATAATGATTTAAATGCTATATATTATTCAGTTCTCTTCTATAGTCATGTCCTCTGTTGGTCAAGCTGAAGGAAAGTAATCAAAAAATGCTAATGTAACATCCTAGCTACCAAGGTAGCATCTACCTGGTAGTAGTGATCTTTCTGTATTGAGTTAAATAATTCCAAATATTCCTCCCAGTGCAACAATATAAATTGAAAAAAGGATATATTTGACATGTTCACTATCTTACATGTATGCAATTTAAAAGTTGACATGGTAGTTTTGTTTGACTCGTTGGCAGGCAAATTGCAAAAGGCTTACAGAGACACATGCGCCATGCATGACAATAATATTATGGAGGTCACATATTCATCTGTTTGTATATTTTTGACACAGTTGCCCTGAAATAATAAATTATATTGAATTTATGTTAGTCACTCAAACTTATTATCACCAAGGGCTAAAATAATTAATTACATTGAAAAAAAATTTATCCATTATATATTTAAGAATGCTACAATGTATAAAATTGTATATTTATGTTGAAAGAAATGTAAAAGTGCAAAACACATGTAAAAAATTAATTAAATATAAAAACTAAAAATGGAATTTAGCAAAAATCCATTTCTTTTTTAAGGATAATGTTCAACAGTAATTTTAAAATCAAATATTTATTTTTTGTGACAGCGGACCCATTAATAAGATGACTTTAAAAGAAAATTAATTTGAACAGCATGCATCAAAAGGATGACTTTTAATAATAAGTGTTTCCCTTGCTAGTCCTCTGTATGTTTTAATGTAAATCTGTACAATACATTGTAATTTCTTTATATCCACTTGCAGGATATTTAGTACAGACTGTACATTAGGTTCTCAGCTTATATACTCACATTAAATTGCGGATGTGAATATTAGCAATTTCACATTATAATTATGTCTCCCCTGAAGTTCCTCTAAGAGTGTATTTAAATCAGCATAATGTTCCTGAATACAGAGAAAACAATGGACATGCTATGATGATGATGGCAGGACCTTTTCAGGCACAAGCTTCTACGGGATGTTGTCACCAGTAAAGGCAAGTAATTTGTCATGGTATCCTAGTGTTTGTCATTGAAAGTGTATGTCCTTCTGTCTGTTGTTTTTAACAGGTTGTCATATTTTACATCACGACAATTCTGGCAAAAACAAATTTAAAAAGTGACAACTTGCAATATCTATAAAGACAATGGCAAAAATGTCAATTTCATTGTCATGTACTATGTATATGTGTACTGTGTATGCAGATTGCATCAACATAATGGTCATGAGAAAGTGAAGACGGACTGTAATCATAACTGTATTAAAAGTCCAATAAAAATGCAACATCCCTCTCATGTTCATCATTTCAGGTTGAGTGAGTTCAGTAAGTTCAGATAAACTCCAGCAGACCTCCACATACCTGTTATTAAAATTAACCAGGACAATCAAGAACAGTTAAAACTACCTTATTATTAATCTACAAACACAGTGCAAACTATTTAAATATTTTAATGTAGTTGGCAGAATTGCCAATAACATGGAAGGGGACAACTTACTGACTCTTGCGTGTCTTTACATCAGTATCCGGTCAATGCGGATGGCCGCCCAAAAGAGTCTGGGTCCTGCCCGGAGTTTCTTCCTCATCGAGGGAATTTTTCCCCGCCACTGTCGCTTATGCTTGCTCTGGAGGGTTCAGTTGGGTTTCTCTGTCTGTTAAAGCGCTTTGAAATGTCTATTGCCATGATTAAGCGCTATATAAATAAAACTTGATTGATTGATATACTTTTTGCCCACAACATAATGAGCTGAAAAGAAAGTAAATCTACTTAACTAGTCAGTCAGTCAGTTATCTTCAGATTACCACCGCTATATCCGCCACAGTGGGTCACGGGGGGCCGGAGCCTATATCGGCGGCATAGGGCGTGAGGCGGGGGACACTCCGGGCACGACGCCAGTGCACCGTGGAGCGACATACAAAGACATACAACCATGCACACACACACTCATTCTACGGGCAATTTGGAACGACCAATCAACCTGAAGCCGGAGAACCTGGAGAGAACCCATGCAGACACGGGGAGAGCTCCGCACAGAGCGGGACTTGAACCCGGGTCCACCGTTTTGTGAGGCTGCAGCGTTAAACACTGCGCAACCATGCCACCCTACTTCATTAGTCTTTAAAATAAAATTAAACTCTAACGCAAACTCTGTTTATAGGCCTAACGTGGGGTGATGAGGGGGAGTACAGGGCATTGGTGGCTGACTTCGTGGAGTGGTGCCAACAGAACCAGCTCCAGCTCAATGTCTCCAAGACAAAGGAGATGGTGCTGGATTTCAGGCGGGCACATCCCTCTCCACAGCCGGTGATCATCAAGGGCAGTGAGGTGGAGGTGGTAGGAAACTATAAGCACCTGGGACTGCCGCTTGACAGCAGACTGGACTGGTCACTCAACTCGAACTGTGTGTACAAGAAGGGGCAGAGCAGGATGTACATCCTGAGGAGGCTGGCCTCCTTCAAAATCTGTCCTGAGCTCTTCCTTATGTTCTATCAGTCCGTAGTGTCCAGTGTGCTGTCATACGTCATTGTGTGTTGAGGTGGCGGGGCCAGGAAAAGATATATGGATCGTCTTAACAGACTCTTCCGCAGAGCGGGCTCGGTGGTCGGGCTGAGCCTGGACTCTGTGGAGACACTTCTGGAGAGCAGAACCATGTCCAAAGTCAGGGCTATCATGAACAACACCAGCCACCCCCTGCACACCACCTTCTCCCAGCAAAGACGCAGCTTCACAGGCAGACTGCTGTCACACAGCGCCTCCACGGAGAGGCTGAGGCCCCCCTCATGCCCCGCGCTATTAAGGGGTACAATTACTCTCTCAGGAGGAGCAGGGGGGAGGCTGCGAGGTCAGCACGCAGTTGAATGGAGGGGAGGAGATGGGATGTCAGCCTTTGCCGCAGTGTAGTGGGGCCAAGGTGATGTTGTGACATTAGGTAGTGAGGACTATGTATGAATATATCTGTGCGTGTGTGTCTCAAATCATTCAGCGCTCGTGAGGGTGGCCCCAGGCTGTCTCAGGTCATGAAGGTTCTGTATGGAAATAATCTACTGTTTGACCATATTTGGAAATGCTTGTATAACTATTGGTATCTTTGAACAATTTTTGTCTGCAATAGATATGTCCTCACAGCGTCCGCGTGATTAATAATGCTGTATTCTCAGATAATTTTGTGAAACTGTCGACTCGACATTTTGTGTTAACACCTAGAGATCATGATGTACCAACTGAAACCGGTAAAAAACTGGTTTAGAGCAGACATTTCGAGGTTAAACAATAGATTCACCGTCCACCGGTCTGCCTTTTAGAGTATAATTGATGTGTGATCCTCTCTTATCTGCACTTGTTTGCACCGCTACAGGTCTTGTCTGTAAGTCTCTTGTGCCCAGAATATTCTGCTATAAACCTTCGAAGGACTGTTCATCGTTTCCAGCCTTTATTTGGACCTCCAACATTCTCACTACCCGAAAGCAAACAAACACATGGAGGAAGACGTCGTGCTTTCCTCCAACAGTAGTGACATGCCTTACAATGTAAGAAGCGTGTACCTTACCCACAATGTGGGCCTCCTGCTATTTTCACTTTCACTTTTTACTTTATGTTATTTTATTCTATTTTATACTGTTTATATTTTAGTTTAGTATATGTCCTGTTAGTGCTGCATGTGTCTGTTAGTGTAGCTCCGGGATTAATAAAGTATGTAACTAACTAACTGTCATGTCTCCGGATTATTAAGCTTTCCTTTTCTTTGTTTTCTAACATGTCTTATCATTCCAGATCCTGTCTCATCTACAGTTACTTCATTCCCTACACCTGCCGTCTCTTCACACACCTGCAGCCACTCCCCAATCTGTCTCCACACTTCATAAGCCAGCCCTGCCTTCTGTTCCCTGCCAGATTGTTTAGTGTTCGCCCTGACTCACCAGCCTTTGATTCCTGCCGGTTAGACCCTGCTTTTTGTTGACCCCTTTTGGATTTGTCTGCCTGGTTTGTTGGATTGCCTTTTGGTGTATGAACTGCCTGATTTTGGACTCTGCCTGTCTGCTTGCCATCTGCCTGACTTGTCTGGTGTTTGGACTGCTTACCTGGCACCTGACCCCTGCTTTTCATATTAAACCTGTTTTTTGGACTTGAACCGCCTGCTTCACTGTCGTGCTTTTGGGTTCTCTCCACCAGTCCTGTTTGATCCCTGACACTAACATTAACAAGTTAAAATCTTTGAAGCAGTCTGACACTGACTGTCTCTTACTTCCATAAAAATTTACTGATTATTTTTTGTGTAATCAAAAATAGACAGACCAATAAAGTCAAACATTTGTAACAAATACATTTCTCATTGTGTATAACAATTTTGTTGCGAAGCTTATATGGCTAATAAGTTAGAAAACATGGGTTTATTTAAAAAATAACCATAAAGAAAAATATCCTCATTTCTGTTCACCATCTGGCATTCATTTTCCTTCGACTGCCGAGGGAAATATGTCATGCTTTAGCTGCTAAATGTAAACTACCATCCCTACCATCTAAATGCTTTAGTGGGTTTAAGGAGCTGTTTGTCTGAAGGATGCATAGAATGGAACCAAATGAAACAACAAAAATTTTAGAACTCAGGAACCTTCTCAAATACATACACCCACATAAAGACATAGAAGACATTGTTAAAATGTGTATGTTAAAACTTTTTCAAAGGCAATATCAAACTAAGCTGCTCGTTGACTAGGATAGCAAGAGTTTACTTGATCTACTTGACTGAGATGTAAATTATTCACTGATATTAATGTATTTCAAACCACGTAAGTCCTGTATTTTTTGCTGCTTATGTATGTATCAAAGTAATTCAGAATTTTTATTTTTTCTAAAACATGACAAACTAATCTTTGAAAGCAATTATTGTTTGGGATGTAGAGTAGATCAAGTACAGCATGAGGCAGAATTATATTTAAAACATGAAGATAACACAATCTTATCAGGGTGGATCCAACAAAAAACAGACACTTGCAAATATTGTCCACATTTATTCTTTCTTCATTACCAAGATGATATACAATTAAAATTTATTTTTTAAATTACCATAAAATTTCAAGATAGGAGTAAAAAAAGGTAAAAACACTTTCAAAACAGACAAGGATATGAAAGTTTGTTCCAATAACAAAGTGTGTGTGTTTTTAAAATCAAATTCCATTCTGTATGCATTTTAAGAGGGCTTTAGTCACATGTCTACCGACTGTGTAAACATGTCACCAGTGGCCCGACCCAGACATGACCCCTAAAGCTACCAATTGCACCACAATACACCACCAGAAGCTTTCAGAAGAGACAAAGGAGACAGAGTAATGAAGTATGAGTGCTTTGGATCAGGCTTTGACATCGATCAGTTCTTCATTGAAGTGTGTCAATGCATTGAAGACAATGGGTAAAATAAAATCAAGAATCCAATAATACATTTTATTTGACTGGAAAAAACTGAATCTCCACATTAGTTTGTCTAACATTGTCTGCCAGCTGATGCACCACAGTTAAAGTGATTAAAGGTTTACTGGGGACAAAAGCCTCTTATGCTGATGTTGTTGTCCAAAAAACAGAGAATGACAGTGTTCCCTCCTATAAAAACCGTCATCCCTCGACACAGATTTATAAACCGGTACAGTCCAGTGAGTAGTGAGTACTTCTCTTTCAACTGCAGATGATGAAGATATTGGCAATGGCGCCACAGGTACGACATCTGCTATTGATGCTTCTCTTATGTCCGTTACCTGTCAACTCATCATTCCAGCCCTCCCTGGTGTTGGAAATGGCCAAGATTCTTTTAGACAACTATTGCTTTCCTGAGAACCTGGTGGGGATGCAGGAGGCCATACAACAAGCCATCAACAGTGGAGAAATAATGCTGATATCAGACAGGAAGACCTTGGCTGCTGTGCTAACAGTCGGAGTTCAGGGGGCACTGAATGATCCACGGTTGACTGTGTCATACGAACCCAATTTTGTTCCAGTAATGCCACAGATGCTGCCATCTCTCCCTGCAGAGCGTCTGATCAGACTGGTGAGAAACTCTGTAAAGCTAGACATATTGGACAAAAATGTTGGATATCTGCGAATGGACAGGATAATTGGGGAGGAGACAGCAGCAAAGCTTGGATCTCTGCTAAGGGACAACATCTGGGACAAAATTGCTCAAACTTCCTCGTTGATCTTTGACCTGAGATATAGCACAGTTGGAGAATTGTCAGGAGTTCCCTTTATTATTTCTTATTTCTCTGCCTCTGTACCCCTCATTCATATTGATACCGTGTATGACAGACCCTCAAATACAACCAGGGAACTGTGGACCATGCCATCGATGAAAGGTGAAAAGTATGGAAAGAAGAAAGATATAATTATTTTGACCAGTAAGCGGACCATGGGGGCTGCTGAGGCAGTGGCATATACTTTAAAAAACTTGAAGAGGGCCATCATAGTTGGCGAACGATCTGCTGGTGGGTCAGTTAAGGTTCAAAAGATTAGGATTGCTCAGTCAGAGTTCTACATAGTAGTTCCTGTGGCAAGATCAGTCAGCCCTATCACAGGTAAGAGCTGGGAAGTGAGTGGTGTTTCCCCAACAGTCAATGTTATTGCCAAGGAAGCATTCATAAAAGCTAAGTCCCTTCTGGCTGTTAGGAGTGTCATTCCAAAAGTTGTGCAGACTATCTCTGACACAATCAATAGGTACTATGCTTTCACTGATAGAGTTTCAACAATTCTTCAACACCTAAAATCTATAGACCTGTTTTCTGTTGTATCTGAAGAGGACTTAGCAATGACACTTAACAATCATTTACAATCTGTGTCAGAAGACCCACGACTCATAGTCAAATACATGGACATTGTTGCCAATGCAGAAGAGGACCCCGACCTTTACAATATTTCAGATGATACGAAGCTGTTAAACGAGCTGGTGGATGAAATTTTCAAAGTGGAAATTCTCCAACACAACACCGGCTATCTCCGTTTTGACCGGTTTGTCAAGTGGTCTGTAGGAGATAAGCTAGAAGAGCTTATTGCCGAAAAGGTATGGGAGCCCCTCAAAGACACTAATAACCTGATTATTGATCTACGCTATAACACAGGGGGATCTTCTACATTTCTAGTCCTTCTACTATCTTATCTAAAGAATACTTCCCAGAAACAACACCTCTTCACAATATATGAAAGTTTTCACAACACATCAAAAGAATACGACTCTCTTCTTAAAATTGTAGGCCCAGCCTATGGCTCAAAACGTGGGGTTTATGTTTTGACTAGTTACTACACAGCAAGTGTTGGAGAAGAGTTCTCTTACCTCATACAGTCCTTACATTATGGCACAGTTATTGGAGAAATTACATCTGATACAACAATGCACTCAAAGACATTTGAAATAGAAGGGACGGACATTGCTATTACTGTCCCTTTCATAAACTTTTTGGACAATAATGGTGAGTGTTGGCTGGGAGGTGGTGTGGTCCCAGATGCCATTGTGCTGGCTGATGAAGCCGTGGAGCATGTCTACAAGATTGTCAAATTCCACCAAGGGCTCAGGTCCCTCATAGAGAAGACAGCAGAACTGTTAGAAACAAACTATGCAATACATGAAGTCGCATTAGAAACCAGTAAGGTACTACTAAGCAAACTGGATGATGGATCTTACCGTTCAGTGGTTGACTTTGAATCTTTGGCATCTCAGTTAACAACAGACCTGAAAGAAACTTCAGGTGATCACCGGCTCCATGTTTTCCACTGCGATGTCGAGCCAGAGTCTGTTCGTGACGTCCCAAAGATCCCTACTGCTGAAGAAGCAGGATACATGATTGATGCTTTGTTCAAAATTGAGCTTCTGCCAAGAAATGTTGGCTACTTAAGGTTTGACATGATGGCAGATATAGAGGTGGTAAAGGCCACTGGATCTCAGCTAATTAAATTAGTATGGAGAAAGATAATAAACACAGATGCCCTAATAATTGACATGAGATATAACACTGGTGGATATTCAACAGCCATTCCACTTTTATGCTCCTACTTTTTTGATGCAGAACCTTTGCAGCATCTCTACACTGTCTTTGATCGTACCACAACCACCATGACAGAGGTCATGACATTGCCTCATGTCAGGGGTCAAAGGTATGGGTCATCCAAGGACATCTACATCCTCACCAGTCATATGACAGGGTCAGCAGCTGAAGTGTTTATACACACTATGAAGGACCTGAATAGGGCCACAATCATTGGGGAAACAACGTCTGGAGGCTCTTTATCAAGTGGAACATATCAGATAGGAGACAGTGTCTTGTATGCTTCCATTCCTAACCAATTTGTGCTGAGTGCAATAACTGGGAAACTGTGGAGCATTTCAGGAATTGAGCCTCATGTTATTGCCCAGGCAAATCATGCACTTCCTGTGGCGCAGAGAATCATAGCATCAAAGATGCTGGGGAGAGAACAAGGAAAATAGTTCCTCGTGTTCTATCTTATTTTTGCCTGAAGACTTGTATTTCATGTATAAGCACCATTCAGTGTCAAAAACCATTTAATTCACGAGTGTGTTGGCCTTGTATTCAACATGTGAACCAGTAATGCAGTCTACTGACCATAACCAAATGTGCTTACTTTTAACAATTAATCCATCAATCCCTTGTCACAGACATGTCACAATATGTATAGTTTTCAGATTTTTAATTAATGGTCACATACTAGCCACAGACTATGAAATTTACAAGATTTCCCTCTTTACTACTTAAATATTTGATGTGTGTAGTAAAGTAGTAAGGGTTCAATCTCTATTGCAGAGAACTGTGTGGGTATGATTAAACATTTTTCTTACCTTGCTCCTAATAAAACCAATGCATTCCCAAATTTCAGTGTGAACAATAACTGTGACTACGCCATTTTATTTACCAGTGATAAAATACCAAAACAAAAAGCAATTTCCCCCTTGTGAGATTAATAAAAGATTTTGATTCTGATTCTGAAATAAGTTTTTATTTAGACAAATGACATTGTACTGCTTTCACTGTAATGATGACATCATGCGTCCTCATCCTATCAGTGTATTTGTGTTACTGTTGTGTTAATTTACCTTTTTCTTCTCCAGTATTCATCTACTGTGTTGACTATATTTCAAATACCACATATTAATAGTTAAATAGTTAAATATTGTCATTGTGTGAAAACTAGCATGATCATTGTGTAAAATACTCTATTTTAAAGTATTTTATTGTGTAGGAAGTTTATTATTTTTGTTTGCACAGTACTGTTTTGTTTCCAGCAAATGGTCTGAAATTGTCTTTGAGGTTCCATTTTTGTAGTTGTAAAAAGACCAGCAGAGGGAGGAAGCGCCAAACAAATCTTAAAGGACTCCCTTCAACCACATAAGGAAACAATGACCTATCATTAAATGTGCACCATAAAGGAATTCTGTGGTTTGATTTCTTTTTTATTTACTTTACAGGTATTCACTATTTAATTAATTTTCTTCTTTGACCATGTAAAATTTAGAACATAGCCACACATAAACTTTAGGTTTGTGTTGAATTATACATTGAGTCATGAGTTTTCAACATTTCCCCGTGTGTCTTCATCTTTAAATATGTTTTTAAAATGCCTACTCCATACTCTGAACACTGACAACAAGTGGCTAAATTAGTTAAAACTAGCTTATTAAAGCAGGGCAGATATTTTCACCAACCTTAATCTCTTTCTGCATTTTTGTCAGACACAAAGTTTACCTTATTTGACACAGATAACTTTGAATGGGATTTCAGTATGCCTTGCATTCGGCAACATGGCAAGTTGTTATTGCCTTACAGAAGAATTCAGTATAATACGATTACGGGTTTATTGCGGGGGTAAATCCTCTTATGTGTGTGTGTGTTAACAGAAACTATACATGCAAAACACTGCCATTTGACAGAGAGCCTCTTCAGAGAAGGAGGTTTGGCCGCACAACTTCTGCTTCAATCAACTCATTTTTCGTCAGACTAAACTAATACAAATGGCAAACGTACTCTTCGTGGTGGCATCCCTGCTAGTTTTGGGAAATGATTATTTTATCAATGCATCTTTTTCTTCAAGTCTGATTGTAGATATGGCAAAAATTGTGATGGAAAATTACTGCTCACCAGAGAAGCTGGTGGGAATGAAGGAGGCCATTGAAGCAGCCAGTAGCAACACCGAGATTCTGAGCAACCCAGATGGTGAAACCTTGGCTAATATCCTCAGTGGTGGAGTCCAGACGACAGTCAGTGACCCGCGGCTGATGGTCTCTTATGAGCCAAACTATGTCCCTATGGATCACCCGAAGATGCCTCCCTTGCCCCCTGAGCAACTTGTTGCTGTCCTCCAGACATCGATAAAGCTCGACATCCTGGAGGGCAACATCGGCTACCTGAGGATTGATCACATTCTTGGAGAAGAAGTCGCCGACAAGATTGGCCCTTTACTCTTAGATTTGGTCTGGAATAAAATCCTGCCAACATCGGCTCTCATATTTGACTTGCGCTACACTGGCAGTGGGGACATTACAGGGATTCCTTACATAGTGTCTTATTTCACTGAAGCCGAGCCTGTGATTCACATTGACAGCGTGTATGACCGTCCCTCAAACACAACAACTGAACTGTTTTCTCTGCCCACTCTGCTGGGGGACAGATATGGTGAGGCCAAACCTCTCATTATCCTCACTAGCAAAAACACCAAGGGCATTGCTGAAGATGTTGCCTACTGTCTCCAAAACCTGAAAAGGGCCACAATCGTGGGTGAGAAGACTACAGGGGGCTCTGTGAAACTCGATAAATTCAAAGTGGGCGATACAGATTTCTATGTTACAATGCCAACAGCAAAGTCTATCAACCCCATCACCGGTTCATCCTGGGAAATTATAGGTGTTACCCCAAATGTGGAAGTCAATGCCGAGGACGCTCTTGCTACCGCCATCAAGATTGTGAACTTCCGCAACCAAGTCCCAGCCATCATTGAAGAATCAGCAACCCTGATTGCTGACAACTATGCCTTTGAAGATGTGGGAGCAAGTGTTGCAGAAAGGTTGAGAGGGCTCCTAGCAAATGGAGAGTACGCTGCAATTGACTCCAGAGAGGGTCTTGAGAGAAAACTGTCTGCTGATCTAAAGACCCTTTCAGGGGACAAGAGCCTGATGATGACCAGGAACACCCCAGCCCTTCCACCCATGGTGAGAACTATGTGCTGTACATCAGATGGGTAGTTGTGTTGTGCCACTCGATATTTAAACAATAGAAAATTTTAATGTTGTTAATATCTACATAATTAGAAAGGTTCCTATCTTATATTTTTCCAGTCATAGACATAAATGCTCTGGTGTTTCAATTTAAAAATTTACTTACTTACTAAGTATTGATACACTGACGTAAGGATTAGAAGTGGAAAAAATATTCGTGCAACAAGTGGTATGATAACTATTTACCTGAATATTGGCTGAAAAGCCACTACTGCCCTTTAAATGCAATATGTTGTCCATTATTCTCCCATAGGATTATTCCCCAGAGATGTTCATTGAGCTGGTCAAAGTCTCCTTCCAGACTGACATATTTGAGAACAACATCGGCTATCTGCGTTTTGACATGTTTGGAGACTTTGAGGAGGTCAAGGCCATTGCCCAGATTATTGTTGAGCATGTCTGGAACAAAGTCGTCAACACGGATGCTTTGATCGTTGACCTCAGGTAGGTAATCCTGTTCACAGAGCGAGTAAAAGCTTCTATTCATAATGCAGTTAGTCAAATTTGGTTGCAAAAGTAACAATTATACATAGAGAAAGCTGAAGACTTACTGAGCAAAAATAGAGTGAGAGCAAGTCAAAGCTTCTATTTATAATGCAGTTAGTCAAATTTGGAAACAAAAGTAACAATTAAACAGAAAGCTAAACACTTACTCAGCAAAGATAGATTATTTTTAAGGATTCATTTATTGATGACTATGAGCTACATAATTAAACAATATGAACCACCAACAAGGGAAAAATTGAAGTTGGAAAAAAGGCTAACAAGATCACTTGCAAACCACTTCTTCAATAAAATTAGTGTATGAGTGTAAATGTTATAAAGGATTATTCAAGTTTTAACTGTCTCTGCAGGAACAACGTTGGAGGTCCTACTACGGCCATCTCAGGCTTCTGCTCTTACTTTTTTGATGCCGAAAAGCCGATTGTACTGGACAAACTATATGACAGACAGTCTGGCACCACCACAGATCTCTGGACACTCCCTGAACTCACTGGTAATTAAAAAAAAAAAATGTTTTTTTTTTTTACTAACTGTTTAAAGTACCATAAATATAGCAGGAAACAGATAAAGAACCCCATACAGTGTTTTCCATAGGAGTTGATGAGGTCAAAGGACAGCTGAAAGGAAAACTATAAGTCAGGATAACAACTTAAATTAATACTGACATTGCTCTATATGTACCATTTCTGAGTGTAAAACTATAAAAATGTTGTTTTCTGTATCGTGACTCCGAAAGGGCCAAAAGTTAGTCACAGGTTCAAGAACATGAATGGGATTTTATTCTTTACAAATTAAGTGTCTCTTTGAACTAAGAAGCTATGAACCTGTCTTTGTGGAATACCTTGTTCAAGTAAGAGACATCAAAGTCATCCTGATAAGTTAAATTACATTTGGAGACACGCTATCAAGAAACCTTTATTTGCTTATGTGTTGTTCATGCTTTTGAAGTTATTGCCCCCAAAGTGTTCTTGACCTTATACTCCCCCTTCACTGTTGCCTTCATAGGGACACTACCCTAATTGTATGACAATATTCATCCATCCATGCCACTTATTTCAATTCATTGTTGACCGTTTTTTTGCATACAACTATACATCTGTTCTCTCCCTTCATCTTACTCTTTATCTTAGGCGAAAGGTACGGCTTAAAAAAAAGCCTAATCCTCCTGACCAGCGGAGCAACCGCTGGTGCTGCAGAGGAGTTTACTTACATAATGAAGAAGCACGGGCGTGCCATGATCGTGGGAGAGACCACTGCTGGGGGTTCCCATCCGCCCTTGATTTTCCGTGTTGGGGAGTCTAACATCTTCCTCAGCATCCCCACTGTCCATTCCGACACCACTGTTGGTCCAGGCTGGGAGGGAGCTGGCATTGCACCCCACATACCTGTCTCTGCTGACGCCGCTCTGGAGACAGCCAAGGGTATCCTCAACAAGCACTTTGCAAGCCAGAAGTAAATGCGATTGTCAACAAAACCAAGAGAGGAAATAAAATCACACTCAGATGAATATGCTTTCAAATTAATTTTTCATTTTAATATATTAGCTAGGGTTTGTGAAATTGGAACCTCTGTGAAGTAATCCACTGGTCAGAAAACCATCATGATGTCCTCACTGTGCACTGGATATACTGTATTTCCAATATGCCACGTGGGGTTACTTGGGTGTGTATGTCGGTGTTGGAACGCAATAAAAATGCTGAAATATAAAAGAGGAGTGTGTGTTCGTCATGTCTACCATCACAACAGGACCAATCACAGACAGAAAATATAAATACTATAGAATATTTCTATTCATGAATGGAGTGTCTATCCAGCAGTTCAATTTATCAATTTGAAACAGTACAATAATATCTTCTTAGCCAACATCTGGAAATGAGAACTAAACTACTTGGTTAAATTGTAGTATTAACTCAACAATAATGGTGTGAATATATTGACTTCTACTTTTTGCCAAGATAGACAAAATCCACCCAGGGTTCAGACCTGTAATGGAGTGCCCAGAGGAATCCTCCTGCAGATGAAAAACAGGGGATTCAATCTCAGCATGGCATGGTAGCCTTTTCACGTTTTAGTTCAACTCAAGAATTAAGACTCCATGCTAGACACAAACCAGTCCCTGAATAATTGGGATCATATGTTTGACTTTAGCGATTAGCCATCTGGTCTTGATGAAAACATAAGAAGGGCAACTTTACTAAACAAACCAATAGGATGACAAGATGAAGCACATTTATGGCACCAGAATGGCTTGCAGAATCTGTCTCTGCTTTTTTACTCAAATCATCCTTTTCAAAATGTAGCCACAAGAAGGCAATGTAGCTGCAAGAGGGCACATGCCAGTGTCCTATTGTGCCGGTCCCAGGACCGGATAAATACAGAGGGTTGCGTCAGTAAGGGCATCCAGCGTAAAACTTTTGCCAAGTTAACATACAAATCAAATCTGGTCGAGGCCCGGGTTAACAACGACCGCCATCGGTGCTGTTGACCTACAGGGTTTGGTAGAAATTGGAGTACTGTTGGTTGTGAGGAGGAAAGTGTGTTTGTAGGAAGAGAGAAAAGAGGAATGCCAAGAGTATAGGACTGACAGTAGGGACGTTGAATGTTGGAACTATGACAGGAAAAGTTAGAGTTGGTTGAGATGATGCAGAGGAGGAAGATAGACATACTGTGTATCCAGGAGACCAGGTGGCAAGGTAGCAAGGTTAGACGTTTACGATCAGGGTTCAAGTTGTTCTATCATGATGTAGATAGGAAGAGAAATGGAGTAGGAATTATCTTGAAGGAGGAGTTTGTTAGGAATGTCCTGGAGGGAAAAAAAGGGTGTCAGATATAGTGATGAGTCTGAAGCTAAAAATTTAAGGTGTGATGTTCAGTGTTGTTAGTGGGTATGCTCCAAAGGTAGGATGTGAGCTGGAGGAGAAGGACAAATTCTGGTTGGACTTTGATGAATTAATGCAGAGCATACCTAGAAGTAAGAGAGTTGTCATTGGTGCTGACTTCAATGGACATGTTGGTACAGGAAACAGAGGTGATGAGGAGGTGATGGGCAGGTTTGGTATCCAGGAGAGGAATGCAGAAGGACAGATGGTGGTTGACTTTGCAAAAAGGATGTAAATGGCTATAGTGAATACTTTCTTCCAGAAGACGCAGAAACATTGTCACGGAAGGCAGGATATGGACCCAAATGCAGGACACCGTAGGCACAGCTTTTGGCAATGGTTTTAATCACAACTTAAACAACAGACACGGGCAAGAATACAAACAAAAATGCAGGCAGAACAAGGAAGGAACAAAACAGAACTACCAGGCAAGACTTTGGGACACAACTGCAGGAACAGAACATCAGGACCAACCTTAAGGAACGAACTGGCAACAAGCTCTAACACAAACCTGGCTTAAAAAGCCTCATGACAACTACCCTAATTGAGTCCAGGTGTGAAGACCAGCAACGGGTATGTGGATGAGCAACAGTTGTGGAGAGAACCAACAGGTGTGGGGCTGAGGCTCAGACCCACAAGTTTGGCCTCTCCCTCTGCCACACACCAGCACAGCCACACCAAACCGTGGCAGTACTCCCCCGCCCCCCCCTCAAGGGAAGGCCTCTGACGTCCCAAAAACGGGCTGGGATGCAGGAACAGGCTGGGGTGCAGGAACAGACTCAGGCCCAGATGAAGGAATAGACTCGGGCTCAGATGCAGGAACAGGCTCAGGTGCAGGAACAGACTCAGATGCAGGAACAGACTCAGATGCAGGAACAGACTCTTGCTCAGATGCAGGAACAGACTCGGGCCCAGATTCAGGAACAGACTCAGGCTCAGATGCAGGAACAGACTTGGGCTCAGATGCAGGAACAGACTCAGGCGCGTTGACCGGAGTAGGCTGGCATCCTGGTGCGGGGACAGGAGTAGGCTGACGTCTGGGCACATGGACCGGAACAGGCTGGGGTCGAGGCGTGGGGACCGGAACAGACTGGGGTCGATGCGCGGGGACAGGAATCGGCACTATAACAGGCTCGGGGTAGGGCAAAAAAGCTGGAGCTGGAATACCGGCGTACGCTGCTAGCCATGCCATGGTGTCTCTTCCCTGCTGTCTCCACTCGGCAGCCTGTTCTGGATTCCAAAACTTGCTGCAAGAAGGTTGGTGTCCACTGGGTCCAGTTGTGGTCGGTTCATTCTGTCACACATCAGCACAGCCACACCTACCATGACAAACATAAGGTGACCTATAAGAGTGGAGGTAGGAGCACACAGGTAGACTACATCTTGTGTAGACGGTGTAATCTGAAGGTGATCAGTGACAGCAAAGTAGTGGTAGGCGAGAGTGTAGCTAAACGGCATTGGATGGTGGTGTGTAGGATGACTCTGGTGGTGAGGAAGATGAAGAAGGCAAAGGCAGAGCAGAGGACAAAATGGTTGAAGCTAAAAAAGGAAGAGTGTCACATGACATTCAGGAAGGAGTTAAGACAGGCTCTGGGTGATCAGGAGGTGCCTCCAGATGTCTGGACAACTACAGCTAATATGATAAGGGAGACAGGTAGGAGAGTACTTGGTGTGTCATCTGGAAGGAAAGTAGATGAGGAGACTTGGTGGTGGAATGAGGAGGTACAGGAGTGTATACAGAGGAAGAGGTTAGCTAAGAGGAAGTGGGACACTGAGAGGACTGAGGAGAGTAGACAGGAGTACAGGGAGATGCAGCAGAAGGTGAAGGTAGAGATAGCAAAGGCCAAACAAGGGGCTTATGATGACTTGTATGCTAGGTTGGACAGTAAGGAGGGAGAGACTGATCTATACAGGTTGGCAAGACAGAGAGACAGAGATGGGAAGGACGTGCAGCAGGTTAGGGTGATTAACGATAGGGAACACACAAACACTGACAATTGCATCACCGCTTTGAAGTGGGATGTAACAAGCGCTTACTGCTGTCTAAATTTTCAGAAAATGATGTATAGTGATTGTAATTTTGTATTTTGAACCACGCACCACATCCAACGAGTTCCCATTTCTGCAGCAACCCACTGTCCCTCATGTCCCTCATTTCACTCTGTTCAACGCAACAGATGAAAGCACACATAGGCTTTCCCTCGGCTGTGTGTACGTGTGCCCTGCATTTGTGCGTGCATGTGTTTACTATGACACCGAGAACACAGTGAACATGATCACACACATACACAGATTGAAGTAGAGTTAACTAGTTAGCCAAATACAAGCTGACTTCACCATACCCATAAGCAACTGTAAGTAATGTGGCATATGTGTGTGTATGTGTGTGTGTGTGTGTCTGTGTGTGTGTGTGTGTGTGTGTGTGTGTGTGTGTGTGTGTGTGTGTGTGTGTGTGGGTGTGTGTGTGTGTGTGTGTGTGTGTGTGTGTGCGTGTGTTCACTATAATACTGAGGACTTCTGGACACAAACACAAGTGCGCACACACACATATGCAGGCTGCACATACATGGACGTATTTACAGTTGCCTGTGAGTATGGTGAAGTTAGCTTGTATTTAACTAATACAGTATTGGTATTAGTATTTTAGATGTATTAGTTAAATACAAGTTAGCTTGTATTTAACTAGTACAAGTTAACTTCACCATACTCACAGTCAACTGTAAATAAGATAAAAATGTGGCAACACTTGACTGTGGCCCAGGTTCACATTTCCAAGCCGGTTTAGTGGAAAACCTGGGTAAGTTAACCCTGAAATCAGGGAAAACCACAGCTTTCGGTGTCACAAAGGGAGGCAACTTAACCCACAGTCAGAGGAGTAAACCTAGCCTGTGTCACGAGGTAAACCTCTAGGTTTGTTACCACAGTAACAGACTCTGAAGCTAGCCTGGTCTGGAGGAGGGGCCGTGTCACAAAGCAGGTGCAGTGGAAACCCAGAGTAAGTTAACCCTGAAATCAGACAAAACCAGGGTTCTCGGTTTCACAAAGGGGGATAACTTAACCCAGAGTTAGAGCAGTAACCCTGGCCTGTTACAAGTAGGTAAAGTGAACCTCTGGGTTTGTTACCGCAGTAACACACTCTCTGAACATAACCTGGTCGGGAGCAGGTTTTATTCCACAAATCCAGGGTTTCTTTTGACCCCAACCCCTTTCACCGCCGCTCGCGCGGCTTCATTTCCTGGTTCTGTCGGACGGAGAGTCTGACCGAAGTAAGGTTTAATAAATAACCCCCTTTTTTAGAGGTATTTTAGAGGTGAATATGTCAAATCCGTTTGACGTGGAGCCCCTTGATGGACTTTCCGCATTCATTCACAGAGAATTAAGTATGTTTGTATCGCGTTCAGATGTCCTGTCATATCCAGACAGTTCTCCTTATGATTGGTACCGATCATACTGATCTTTTAGTCAAATAATACATAATTGATAAAAAGAAAAAGAGATTAACAGGAAATTGAAGATAAGAAAGGTGGTCAAATATTTTCTGGTACAGATTGTTCCTATTGCTTAACATTCTGGTGAAATACAGAGGGACATTTAGCCTCCACTGAAGGATCAACACTTTCTCATCTTTTTTTAACAGAGCAAGCTGGACAGTCCGTCACATCCAAAGTACAGATAGATGCTCAGTGAACAGCAGCGGTTCTTTCTGTGGCATTCATATGCAACTGTATGTTTTGATGTCCTCCTCATGTATTTCCAGCTATTTGTTACAGAAGTTTATCCAATTTGCTTTCTATGAAATACAGACAACAGATAAAAAATGGTTTCTTTGGACCTCCAGATTAGGAGGGCAGATTTGAACATACAAATACAAAGTTAGAGGTGGGTGTTGTTCACAAGTGAGTCGGACGGAGAGTCTGACCGAAGTAAGGTTTTATAAATAACTCCGTATTTCAGAGGTGAACACAGCATGCCCATTTGACGAGGAGCCCCTTGATGGCATTTCCGCATTAATCCAGAGTTTTTAATTTTTTTGGTATCGCGTTCAGATGTCCTGTCATATCCTGTCGGACAGTTCTCTTCATGATCAGTCAGTACCGATCAGTACCGATCGGTACTGATCCATCCTCACATCTGCAGCAGTGCTGTGTGTAGGTAGTGGTCCGGTCAGTTCTTTATTTTTTATATGCAAAAGGTAATTTTTCTATACAATGTGAGAGATGCTCAGTGCAGCTCGCGTTGAAACTTGTACCCCAGTTTTTCTATTTACCTGGAGATAAACCCATCAGAATCATCAAGGAGGAGTTCCACAGGATTGCAGGTGAATAATGTAGAAATCTGATAAATGAACTTCAAATGATATTCTGTTAATAACATTGTGCTACAACCTCAGAATTGGATTATTAACTTTAATTTCCTTTAGGATTTCCCAATGTAATTGCCTGCACAGATGGTACCCACATTCCCATTTAGGTACATGTAGACTGAACATTGTTTCAACATATTCAAGACTGCATCATAGACAAACATCTGTCCAGATCATGTGATGCTACAACTACATTTCTGACGTGGAGGTCTGGGTCTGTTCCTGACTCTTGGATATACTGTATGTTCTTACCTGAGCAGCAGACTGTAATGTGGTCAGTAATCTACAGATTTGCTTAATAATTTGCTTGTCTTCATTGTGTAATCCAATCTAATGAATACACTATACAGTACATTACAGGAGAGAGCCTACGACACCTTAGGATGATTCCTTCTATCCAGGACGGCAGAGCAGCACCATCTGCCAGAATCATTTCAGAGTGACCATCACCACCATGACAGCGGGCAATAAAAACATGCAATACGCATTTCTTGTGGTAATCTTTATTTCTGACAAATACAAAGTTAGTTTTTGTATTGTTACAATCTTCTTCTTTTCCTTTCGGCTTTTCCCTTCAGGGGTCGCCACAGCGAATCAATTTCCTCCATCTAGCCCTGTCCTTTGAATCCTCTTCACTCACACCAACTATCTTCATGTCTTCCCTCATTACATCCATAAACCTCCTCTTTGGTCTTCCTCTAGGTCTCCTGCCTGGCGGTTCAAAACTCAGCATCCTTCTACCAATATATTCACTATCTCTCCTCTGGACATGTCCAAACCATCTCAGTCTGGCCTCTCTGACTTTATCTCCAAAACCTCTAACATGTGCTGTCCCTCTGATGTACTCATTCCTGATCCTATCCATCCTGGTCACTCCCAGAGAGAACCTCAGCATCTTCATCTCTGCTACCTCCAGCTCTTTCTCCTGTCTTTTCTTCAGTGACACTGTCTCTAGACCAAACAACATCGCTGGTCTCACCACAGTTTTGTACACCTTTCCTTTCATTTTAGCTGATACTCTTCTATCACACATCACACCTGACACTTTCCTCCACCCGTTCCATCCTGCCTGTACACGCTTCTTCACCTCTTTTCCACACTCTCCATTGCTCTGGACTGTTGACCCTAAGTACTTAAAATCCTCCACCTTCTTGATCTCTTCTCCCTGTAGCCTCACTCTTCCACTTGGGTCCCTCTCATTCACACACATGTACTCTGTCTTACTGCGGCTAACCTTCATTCCTCTCCTTTCCAGGACAAACCTCCACCTCTCTAGCTTCTCCTCCCCCTGTTCCCTGCTCTCACCGCAGATCACAATGTCATCTGCAAACATCATAGTCCATGGTGATTCCTGTCTAACCTCGTCTGTCAGCCTGTCCATCACCATAGCGAACAAGAAGGGGCTCAGAGCTGATCCCTGATGTAGTCCCACCTCCACCTTGAACTCCTCTGTCACACCTACAGCACACCTCACCACTGTCTTACAGTCCTCATACATGTCCTGCACTGCTCTAACATACTTCTCTGCCACTCCAGACTTCCTCATACAATACCACAGTTCCTCTCTGGGCACCCTGTCATAAGCTTTCTCTAGATCTACAAAAACACAATGCAGCTCCCTCTGGCCTTCTCTGTACTTCTCTATCAACATCCTCAGAGAAAATACTGCATCTGTGGTACTCTTTTTTGGCATGAAACCATACTGCTGCTCACAAATGCTCACTTCTGCCCTTAGTCTAGCTTCCACTACTCTCTCCCATAACTTCATTGTATGGCTCATCAGCTTTATTCCTCTGTAGTTGCCACAACTCTGCACATCTCCCTTGTTCTTAAAAATGGGCACCAGCACACTTCTCCTCCATTCCTCAGGCATCTTCTCACTATCTAAGATCCTGTTGAACAACCCAGTCAGAAACTCTACTGCCACCTCTCCTAGACACTTCCATACCTCTACAGGTATATCATCAGGACCGACTGCCTTTCCACTCTTCATCCTCTTCAATGCCCTCCTCACTTCATCCTGACTAATCTTTGCTACATCCTGGTCCACAACAGTCACCTCTTCTAGTCTTTGTTCTCTCTCATTTTCCACGTTCATCAACTCTTCAAAGTACTCTTTCCATCTTCCCATCACACTACTGGCACCTGTCAATAGACTTCCATCCCTATCCTTAATCACCCTAACCTGCTGCACGTCCTTCCCATCTCTGTCTCTCTGTCTTGCCAACCGGTATAGATCAGTCTCTCCCTCCTTACTGTCCAACCTAGCATACAAGTCATCATAAGCTTCTTGTTTGGCCTTTGCTACCTCTACCTTCACCTTACGCTGCATCTCCCTGTACTCCTGTCTACTCTCCTCGGTCCTCTCAGTGTCCCACTTCTTCTTAGCTAACCTCTTTCTCTGTATGCACTCCTGTACCTCCTCATTCCACCACCAAGTCTCCTTGTCTACTTTCCTTCCAGATGACACACCAAGTACTCTCCTACCTGTCTCCCTGATCACATTAGCTGTAGTTGTCCAGTCATCTGGAAGCACCTCCTGACCACCCAGAGCCTGTCTTAACTCCCTCCTGAAAGTCATGCAACACTCTTCCTTTTTCAGCTTCCACCATTTCGTCTTCTGCTCTGCCTTTGCCCTCTTGATCTTCCTCACCACCAGAGTCATCCTACACACCACCATCCTATGCTGTTTGGCTACACTCTCACCTACCACTACTTTACAGTCACTGATCTCCTTCAGGTTACACCGTCTACACAAGATGTAGTCTACCTGTGTGCTCCTACCGCCACTCTTATAGGTAACTCTATGTTCCTGCCTCTTCTGGAAGAAAGTATTCACTACAGCCATTTCCATCCTTTTTGCAAAGTCAACTACCATCTGTCCTTCTGCGTTCCTCTCCTGGATACCAAACCTACCCATCACATCCTCATCCCCTCTGTTTCCTGCACCAACATGTCCATTGAAGTCTGCTCCAATGACAACTCTCTCACTTCTAGGCAAGCTCTGCATCACTTCGTCAAGTCCGACCAGAATTTCTCCTTCTCCTCCAGCTCACATCCTACCTGTGGAGCATACCCACTAACAACATTGAACATCACACCTTCTATTTCTAGCTTCAGACTCATCACTCTATCCGACACTCTTTTTACCTCCAGGACATTCCTAACAAACTCCTCCTTCAAGATAACTCCTACTCCATTTCTCTTCCCATCTACACCATGATAGAACAACTTGAACCCTGCTCCTAAACTTCTAGCCTTGCTACCTTTCCACCTGGTCTCCTGTACACACAGTATGTCTACCTTCCTCCTCTGCATCATGTCAACCAACTCTCTACCTTTTCCTGTCATAGTTCCAACATTCAACGTCCCTACTCTCAGTCTTATACTCTTGGTGTTCCTCTTTTCTTTCTTCGAGCGAACGCACTTTCCTCCTCTCCTTCTTCGACCAACAGTAATCCAATTTCCACCGGCGCCCTGTAGGTCAACAGCGCCGATGGCGGTCGTTGTTAACCCGGGCCTCGACCGATCCGGTATGGAAGTCATAGGTTTGATTCGCATCTTTGATTCGGCAAAAGTTTTACGCCGGATGCCCTTCCTGACGCAACCCTCTGTATTTATCCGGGCTTGGGACCGGCACAATAAGACACTGGCTTGTGTCCTCTTGCGGCTACATTTTTGTATTGTTACAATACTTAACATTTTAATAGTTAACATGATTCACCTGTGACCATTACCCACCTCTAACTTGTGCTCCAGTATTTCTATGTCCAGATCTGTCCTCCTAATCTGGAGGTCCTACTAAACCATTTCTGTTTTCAGTATTTCTTTAGAAAGTGAATTCTATAAACCTCTTTAGCAGATAGAGGGAATACAGTACATGAGGACGACAATAAAACATAGTTACATATGGATTCCACAGAATGAACCGCTGGTGGTCACTGAGTGTCTACTTCACTGTGATAGTCTGTGCAGTTGGGACTGTTCTGCTACTGTCCATCCATGCTCTGTTAAAAAGGGATGAGAATCTTTTAATACTTCAGTAGCGTATAAATGTCACAGTCTGTATTCCACCAGAATGTGAAGCAATGGGAAGAGAACAATCAGTAACAAAATATTATCCTTCCTTTGTTTTCTTCAATTTCTTGTTAATTTCTTTCTTTTTTTAAAAATCAATATTAACTCCTGTGTGTATCATGTGACTAAAACAGACAGAAAATAAAATCTGGAATACCTTAAAACGGTTATAAGCAGCGCAATGCCATGGCCACTGTTGTATGAACTAAAGCAGTTTTGGCTATTACTGTATCAAACGAGCTACATGTCAGCTCTTGATTTCAGTTCTTAGATAATATAGGTGTACGCAATGGTGTGAATATCCTTATCAACCAATTTACTGTTTTATCTACACAACAATAAAACATTTTAATGTATTTCATTATTTAACAGAACCTGATATAGATGAGAGCGCATTTATGTGCGTGAAAAGAGCGTTATGTTGGCGATGAAACAACTGAACAGTCAAACGTCCTCTTAATATTTATTGTACAATATCAAACATAATGAGGATGAGGAGGATCCATGACGAGATGATGAAGTCTGACCTGTGTGAACGATGTTTTTATTTTCATTCTCAGCTGCTGACGTGCCCTTCTCCCCCCACTGGATCGCATCTAAATAAAATGAATTAATAAACTATTCTTGAAGCCTGTTACTTCCGTATTTTTACCGTGAGTGCAACGGACTTAGAAGTTACGCATCGACTTGAGCAGCAATTCACTCCCACGACATCTCGCTCTTCTTTGCAGCTGCAACGCTTTTCTGTTTCTTCTGAAAATTTCCTCAAAGTCTTTCTATTCATAAATTAAAATCTGTACTCCGACTTCCGTAAAGCGTTGCGGTGCACGTCTCGTCCATCGTCTTGGTGAATCGATGAATCGGGGCTCCATTGATGATGGCTTTTTTTCAAATTGTTGTGTCTGTTAAACTGCGGGTCAATTTACTCTGGGTTAGAAAAACTAACCCTGAACCGCGTTTGTGAAACCGAAATCCCTGGTTTTTCCAAGTTCAGGGTAAAGCAACCCAGAACCACAGGTTTACCTCAGGGTAGGTTAACCCTGCCTTCGTGAAATAAGCCCACTGGGTCCCATATGGTTGGGAGTGATCCCATTAGGAGGATCAGTGTCGAGGCAAAGCCACTTTTGTTCTGATACTCATTGCTGAAGCAAGTCGAAGTGAGGTAGTTTGCATACCCAAACAAACTTGCAGGCAATGTGCTGGCATGTTGCAATTAAAAATGATGGTTCATGGTGGCCCTCTAGGTGTAGTTCACAGCTGTTAAGAGGAAAAAAAAAAAAAAAGCCAACACGTAGTGATAAAGGAGGACAAATGTGGTGACACCCCATAAATGTACAGTACACGTCATAAAACATTCACGCATGTGTGACGTTTAGATTTTATCAACAAACGTTAACATGGACCAATTCATATTTGTCGACTCATTTGCTATGTGCTAATTTTCCGCAAAAATGCGGCAGTTTGCCACTCGAGGGAGGCGCTAAATGGGATGTTGACCTATTTTGCCTGTTTCTCTCTCCTCCTCAGCTTGAAACATGAAACCTGGACCATTTCAACCCAGTCTGTCCCCACGGGCCCCAGTTTCTCCAGCACCACAGCGTCACACAGCTCCATTCGACTTTCTTCATTTTTTTAAAACAACTTACTTCATCATTTTAAATGCTTTTCTGTCCTTGGCACAGGTTCTGATTTGTTCAGCTTCATTTCCCTGCTAAAAATTGGAGGGTTCTGTTCCATCGTACCTCTGTCGGAATCGGTCCGGATGACTCTCTCCGAGCCGGCCGATGGTTATGATAGTAAACTGAGCTCTGAATGAAAGAGACGCGCTCCCATCTCAGGGCATCTCTGGGATGTAAAAAGACATTGACGTGCTGTGGTTTCTCTTTTTTATCCACAAAGGAATTATACTTTTCTGCAGAAAAACTATGCCGAGACTTTTGCTGAAGATGCGTCTGGTATTGCTTCTATTCGGATTAGTTTTGCTCTGTTCTCCAAAGGCAAGAGGCGAACCGGAGCTGCCGGAAGAAGAGGAGGAGGAGAGCTCCTGTCAGGGCGCTTTTGACCTGTATTTTGTGCTTGATAAGTAAGTAGAAACAGCATATTCACCATTATTCAATGTAAATTAGAAATACGACGTTTTCGCAACTATTGCGCTTTTTATTGTAGGCTTTTTGTCTGTAATTGATAAATCATTGGGCATCTTATTTTCCGACTACAAATTGTTCTTTAAGTTTATCGAGCTTCTGACGTCAGTGGGAAAAGGTAGAAATCAAGTTTGCATCCATCTGAATTTGTCTTATTATTGTGGCCCCACGTGTTGGTGCGCCTGACGCTGATGAGGAGGCTGACGTGCATTTTGCTGAATAAGGAAAATTAAGGATGAAGATGTGGATCCACTCTTTCTATTGATATACACACATCCATTTTAATGTAATTTTAAACCTGCGCTCTTTTGGCTTCGTCTTGTTCTCCTGTAAAATATAAACAGAAATCTCTCCAACTCAAAGAAGCGCTTTTTTTTTCTCTTTCTTTTGTTATTCTTAGCTCAGCTAGTGCTCACCATACACTCTTTCATTTCCACTCTCCATACGCCCACAGAAGGAAAAATGTTGTGGTTATGTGACATCTTAGCACTGGACTTCAACTTGGGAGAAAATAAAATTTCAGAGGAAAGCAGGACGGGCTTCCAGAGTGAATGCTTCAGTTTGTGTCTTTTCTGTACATAAACGTTTTAATACATGCATTATCTGACATAATGCATTGCATTGGACTTTATATTGCATTTATTCTTTGTAGCATGATGTAAATCAATATCTGTTAAAGCTCTCAGATTAGTACTGCTTGCAGACATTAGAGTTCTTTGCAGCCACTGTCACTGTAAACCATTGTGGCAGTTTTGATGCAGACATCAACCTTTGTTTCTTTCATGTAAGACTTCATTGCAGCGCCTGCTGTTCTCTCTGCCTGGTGTTATCTGGCCTAAGATGCATGAGAAACATGTTGCTGTGTCAGCTCAGATCCTCCAGTTTACTCCAATGGAGCTAGGAAAGGGGAGGGGGAAACAAGAAAGGATAGGAAGCAACAATATTTATGGTAAATGTGGTCTTAATTTGGAGAGCAAAATGTGTCACTCAGCACTTTTATAAGCTTTGTGTTTGGTTTTCATCTGTGTGAGAGGCATGAGAGGTCTTGTGAAAATACACCATTGTTTAACTCAGAATGTGTGGATTGCTTTTTCCATGAGGATTATATCTTTCACCATAATGTCCCCAGTGGGATTCAATCAGTGTCTGTAGGCAGTTTAAATGTCTTGCTGTGCTGCCTGCTGAGCTTCACTGCACCGCATATATTTTTTTCGTGGCAACTGATTCCTGCATAGAAGTGGACATAAAACAGGGAGGCTGCTTGCCAGATGTGGAAGGTTACATTTAGCTGCATTGTGAGCTTAACTGTTGCAAATAAGGAAACAGCTTTTCTTTTCTTTTCTTTTTTAAAGTAAGATGCTGTTGTTAGCTCATCTGCCTGGTTTGGTGGCCTTCATGTAAGAGGAAGTTCATTAGAGGCAGCCTCTGCCACACCATCACCCAATCCCTCTGGCCTTAATCTGCTTTATGACACGTTTTGGAATTCTTTGTGTGGAAGATATAAAACTTGTGTAGGGTTTCAGTACAGCAAAGGATTAAAAATGGGTCAACCTTTCCAATTAGGGAATAAATATAATAAACTGAGCTCTATGGGTGAAAGGAGGGAGTCATGAACAGAAAAGAAATCACCTTTGTACACATTTATTTTCCAGAGTCATGAAAGCATATGCTGTGTTTTCCCATTAAGTCGACTCCAAAAGCATTCATTGCAGACTGAGGTGATGTCATGTTATGGTTCAAATATCTGGGACTTTGCACTCCAAAGCTGTTGCCCGTTTGTGGTCAATAAAATGATCATTGTCTGTGTGAATCTTGGGCAGTAATGAGACACATCCGCAACAGCCCCCTGGTTCATATGCACTGTATGATATCCTATAGGAGAGCAGGGTTGTTTCAGTAGCCTCTAGTGTCAAAAGAGATGAGACGCAACAACAACAACGGGTGACAGGATGAGAATGTTTGAGTCGAGCAAATATGAATTCATAAATTAGATTCACACATTGCATTCCTAAATGCTTTATAGGACAAGGGTGCCTTATTAAAGCTAATCCTCTGACAGACATTAAGCATGTAAACCTTCTTCTTCTTTTGTGTGAATCTCTTTTGGATTTTGTGTCAACGTGATTATCTTGTAATTTGGCTTTTATGAATAAATGTACTTTTAAAAATCAAAATCTTCTTCTTCTTCTTGCTGTAACATCAGATGTCGCTTAAAACTATAATTTGGTTTCTATAAATTGACAAAAGACCTGAATAACTTTAGGAACATCTGGTGTTACAAAAATGTCCTATGCACTTTAGTTGATGACCACCTCACTTTTGCAAACTTCCTGTTATAATGCACTAATTTTTATATTGTATTTCCCTTTGTTTCTTGGTGTTTAATGTTTTTGAGTGTTTAATGTTTTTGAAATTTCATCTAATGAAAAATTGTAAAATGTTCTAAATGTTCTAACTGTTCTAAATGTTAAATGTGATTGGAGTTTTTTTTGGAGAAGATCTTCTGAGGCACTTAAATGCTTTCATCTAATGTAAAACTGCAAAATGTTTGAATGAGATTAAAGTGTTTTTGCAAAATCAAAATCAAAAAATCTTCTTCTTCTTCTTGTGAGGAGTGCGTGAGGTGAGTGGAGACATTGCTGAGTAATTTTTCAGTATTTTTTATATCGTCACATTCTGTTTTTGAGTTTGTACTCTTTGTGTATTGTTAATTGTGTTTGTGTTGCGTGTTTAACGTCGTTTATTTTCAGGTTTTATATCTTTTTAGCCGACCAGGTGTGTGCCGGTTGGCGGCCACTCAGACGCCGTCATGGCGGGTGGTGGGTTTGATTTCACTACGCTGACAAGGGACCACAGGATTAGAGTGGTGTCCCATTTGGGCGTGGAGGAGGTAGCACTAGCGGTGGTTGAAGTTATCGGGTGTAAAGAACTGAAGTCTGCCGGCCGGGTGAACAAGGCAATCGTCACGTTCGTGGCGAAGGTAGAACAGGCAAAGCTACTGGTGGAGCGGGGGATAAACGTTGGCGGACTGTTTGTACCCGTTTTGCCGCTGTCGCAACCAGCGACTACGGTCACACTGTCAAACGTCCCCTGTTTCATCCTGGTTAGAGAACTCTCTCGACACGGAAAAGTTGTGTCGCCAATTACCAGAATCACGATGGGGTGTAAGTCCCCGCATCTGGGGCATCTCATTTGTTACCGCCGACAGGTTTCCATGATCCTGAACAACAGGACGGAAGAATTTGACTACCGTTTTGTTGTTAGAGTGGACGGCTATGACTACCCGTGGTACGCCACCTCCTCTCGGTTGAAGTGTTTTGGCTGTGGAGAGGAGGGACACATTGTTAGCGTCTGTCCAAAACGCGTCAACGATCTGGGTCCCGGTGACACGGCGGCTCCCACCGCCGCTCCGTGGCGTCCCGTTCCGACTCCGCGGCGCCGAAGCATCGGGGATGCGGATCAGAGGGATGCTCCGAGGGACGAGACTGAGAGTCAGATGCAGGTAGGAGCAGTGAAAACCAGTAATATCGTGAGGGGGCGGAGTGAAAGTGGGACAAGTGAGGATGGTGGCAGGGTAGCTGAGAGAGCAGGTGGAGAGATGGGTGAGAGGGGCGGCGCCCAGCGAGATGAGTGACGCGACAGTTGCGGTGGGTGACAATGGGGGGCTGACAGGTGAACAGGGGGAGACTGGAGAGGTAGTGAGAGAAATAGGTGAGAGGATGGAGGTGGCAGGTGTACTGGGTGAGGACAGTACACTGGGTGAGACTAAGCTGGTGACAAGTGCAGTAGGTAACAATAGGCAGGGGACTGGTGATAAAAATGAGAATATTGACACAGGAAGCCAGACAGGTCCTGAAGATATCACAGACGAGGGTGAGTCTGAATGGATTCCTGCTTCTGCCAGGCGCCGCGGTAAGCGGAAGAATGTTTTAACTGTCCCTGACGGACGTAAAACTGGTCGACTAGAGAACACACCGAGTGTTCCAGACAGTAGTGACAGGGATGAATGTATGTCTGACTGCAGTGACCTATCTCACACTCCAGTCACTGCCAGTGAAAACCACGATTTGTACCCTGAAAAAATGTTTAAATTGTTTTTACAACAAACTAAAGGCATAAAAGGTCTGAACCTGGAACAGTTTTTTCCTGATAAATTATTTTTTTTATAATTCGGCAAAACAACTTATTCAAAACAGAGGCACTTCAGTGACTCAGTGACCAAGAGATATACCGACTCAAAAAGAAAATGAGTAAAGTCCGCAAACAACTGAGGTTTGATAGGGCTGTCTGTGTGTAGTTACTTTAAGGTACTTTTAACTTTTTCCCTTATCATGGATTATTTTAGAGTGGGGACATTAAACGTAAATGGAGCCAGAGAACAAAGGAAAAGAGCACTACTTTTTGACACAGCAAGGAGGAAAACTATTGATGTTCTGTTTTTACAAGAAACACACAGTGATGACAACAATGCGGTGGACTGGATGAAGGAGTGGGAGGGACAGGTGATCCTGGACAACAACACCACGCTGAGTGGTGGAGTGGGCTTCCTGTTCTCTAGAACTTTTAACCCAACATCTCTAGAAATCGAGCATGTCGTAAAGGGGAGGTGTCTTTTAGTGAAGGCACATTTTGAACACCGCACCCTGGTTTTTGTAAATATTTATGCTCCAACAAACGGTGCAGAGAGGAAGGGCTTTCTAGAAATAATACAAGCTAAGCTAGATAGCTGTGGTTCGGAAGACTTTTTAATTTTGGGTGGGGATTTTAACTGTACTGACGATGGAATGTTAGACCGTAACCACGCAGAGCCTTACCCAGCATCCCAACACACTCTAAAACGGCTGGTCTCTTCTCATGGCCTAGTGGATGTGTGGAGGAGGATGCATCCAGACTGCCGATAGTACACTTGGTCCCACCTGACAGAAGGCAGGGTGTCTTTAGCCAGGCTGGATCGCTTTTACTGTTTTAAACACCATTTCAATGCTTTCAAAGACTGTAATATAATGCCAGCTGCTTATACTGATCATTCTCTGGTTTTATGTCGCGTTGTGATGGGAAATATTTTACCTAGGAGTGCATACTGGCATTTTAATTCAATTTTAGCTTTGGACAGAGGCTTTAGAGAGATCTTCAGTTATTTTTGGAGCACTTTTAGACTTAGAAAAGCTGATTTTACCTCTCTTAGCCAGTGGTGGGACTATGGCAAAACAGAGATAAAAGTCCTATGCCAACAGGATACTCTGAACGTCACACGTGACACCTGCCGGTCTATGAAACACCTAGAGGCTGAAATTGTGGAGTTGGAGACAAGCGCTTCCACAGGAAATCAGAGGTGTACTGAAATCCTCAAGTCCAAAAGAATGGCTTTAGCCGACCTGTTGGATACTAAAGTACAGGGTGCCCTGGTCCGATCCAGGGTACAAAACATCACCGAGATGGATGCTCCCTCTAGCTTCTTCTTCGGCCTGGAAAAAAAGCATGGACAGACCAACGTGATCCACTCCCTGCTGTCTGACACAGGACAGGAGCTGACAGAGCCTGGACAGATCAGAAGGCAAACTGTGAGTTTTTATTCATCTTTGTATGACAGTGAATACCGGGAAAACCAGCCACTGTTAGAGGAGTTCTGTACAAAGCTACCTCAGGTCTCCACGGAGACAAATTCACAACTTGACCGGCCGCTGGAGTTAGAGGAACTCCACACTGCCCTGCAGAACATGCAGGGACGACGTTCTCCGGGTATCGATGGTCTAACGGTTGAGTTCTATACAGCCTTCTGGGACATTCTAGCATGTGATATGCTGGAAGTGTTCACCAAAAGTCTATCCTCAGGCTCTTTGCCACTGTCCTGCCAGAGGGCGGTCGTTGCCCTCCTGCCTAAAAAAGGCAATCTGCAGGACATCAAGAACTGGCGCCCTGTGTCACTGCTCTGCACCGATTACAAGATTCTGTCCAAGGCTTTGGCTACCAGGCTGAGGGAAGCTATGGAGCAGGTCATCCACCGGGATCAAACCTACTGTGTGCCCGGCAGGTCCATGGCAGACAATGTCTACCTAATTCGTGATGTTTTGGAGGTGTCCAAATCATTGGGTATAAACGCTGGTCTCATTTCGTTAGATCAGGAAAAGGCATTTGACCGTGTTGAGCACAGCTTCCTCTGGACAACTATGGAGAGGTTTGGGTTCAGCACCGAGTTCATTGCCAAGATCAAGGTGTTTGTACAGTGACGTTGAGAGTATTCTGAAGTTTAACGGCAGTTTGTGTGCCCCCTTCGGGGTGCATCGGGGCATCCGGCAGGGTTGTGCCCTGTCTGGGATGCTCTATGCACTCTCTCTGGAGCCCCTCCTCTGTAAAATTCGCAAAAGCATCGATGGTTTGATTTTACCTGGTGTTAGAGAGAACATTCTTTTATCTGCCTATGCTGATGATGTTGTTGTTCTTATCAAAAACCAAAGGGATGTTGATGTTCTGGTGGGTTTGACAAATTCATTCAATGTTTTAACTGCTGCAAAAGTAAACTGGAACAAAAGTGAAGCCCTTGCTGTTGGCGAGTGACATGGCAACCTCCCGGTTCTTCCTCAAAACTTGTGTTGGAAGACTGATGGTCTCAAATATCTCGGTGTGTACCTGGGAAATGAGACAACAACCAGGAAGAACTGGGAGGGCGTAATTGACAAAATAGAAGGGAAACTTAAGAAATGGAAATGGTTGCTCCCCAGAATGTCGTACAGAGGTCGAGTTTTAGTGATAAACAATCTGGTAGCTGTGGCACCGCTTGGCCTGTATGGAACCCCCATCAGGGTTTCTAGCCAGATTTCCAGACCAAACGTGTTAACTTTTTCTGGGATGGGCTGCATTGGGTGCCTCAAGGAGTGTTGTTTTTATCAAGAGAGGAGGGGAGACAGGGCCTCATCCACCTGGCTAGCAGAACAGCCACGTTCAGATTACAGTTCATCCAGCGGTTTCTGACCGGACCAGCGGATCTGACGTGGAGAGAGGTGGCCAGCTGCATATTCAGACGAGTGAGCCACTTGGACCTGGATGCTGCACTGTTTTTAATGGACTCTAAGCTTCTAAAGTTAAATGGTTTGCCTCCGTTTTATCATGGTGTTTTTAAGTCATGGGCCCTTTTTAAAAGCAGCCCAGGAAAAAGCTCTGACTCTTTGTTCTGGTTACTGAGGGAACCACTAGTGCATGGGGCCAGGCTGGACGTCTGCAGTGGAGCCACACCTGGTCTGTCTGCAGCGCTTTGCAGAACCAGGACCGTGACCCTCCAGCAACTGGTAGACAACGCCGGGCCTGCGCTGGCGGATGCCCAGGCTGTGAGCTCCCTGCTGAACATCCAGTCCACCAGGGTGGCTCAGAGGGTGCTACAACTGTGGAGGCAAAGACTTTCCGGGAAGGAGAGAAGCCTCCTCCTGGACTATAGTACAGGGACTGTACCAGACAGCAAAGATCCTTTCCCAGAGGTCCACATCAGTCCCCTGTTTGGAGAACTGGAGGGTCCTCTCCTCGGGGATGAACGACAGATCAGCCTGCACACGGCCAACAAAAAAATACTGTACAAACAATGCGTAAAAGTGATCAACAAGAAAAACCTGTGTAACAGAGCACCTACTACCTGGGCCAACAGGATGACGGGAAATGGACCTGACCCGCAGTGGAGACTTCTGTACAAACCTCCCCTCAAGAAAAAAACAGCCGACCTACAGTGAAGGATTTTGCATGGTGCCATCGGTTCCAATGCTTTTGTCTCTGTTTTCGCCCCTGCGGTGTCCAGCCAGTGTCCCTTCTGTCCCCTTCGTGAAACACTCTTTCATACTTTCAGTGAGTGTGGGAGACTTGCAGTGTTCTTCACTCTTCTAACGAATGTTTTTAATTTGTTCAGTGAAAATTCATCAGGAAATTCATCTGCGGTGTATGGGTACAATAGATCAAATCAGAGAAAGTGGCAGCTTTTAAATTTTATTTCTGGAGAGGCAAAATTTATGTGACCAGGAAGAGGAGAGTTGAAAACAACACTGTTCAAGAAGCAGATACTGTTTTTTGCTGTAACATCAGATGTCGCTTAAAACTAGAATTTGGTTTCTATAAATTGACAAAAGACCTGAATAACTTTAGGAACATCTGGTAGTACAAAAATGTCCTATGCACTTTAGTTGATGACCACCTCACTTTTGCAAACTTCCTGTTATAATGCACTAATTTTTATATTGTATTTCCCTTTGTTTCTTGGTGTTTAATGTTTTTGAGTGTTTAGTGTTTTTGAAGTTTCATCTAATGAAAAATTGTAAAATTTTCTAAATGTTAAATGTGATTGGAGTTTTTTTTTGCAAAAGATCTCATTCTGAAGCACTTTAGTGCTTCATCTAATGTAACATTGTAAAATGTTTGAATGTGATTAAAGTGTTTTTGCAAAAATCAAAAAAAAATCTTCTTGCCAACACAAATACTGAACAGACAATGTGTAAAAATAATCAACAAGAAAAGCCTGTGTGACAGAGCAACCCACTACTTGGGCCAAAACAATGACGGGAAATGGACCTGACCCACAGTGGAGACTTTTATACAAACCTCCCCTCAAGAAAAAAACAGCCGACCTCCAGTGGAGGATTTTACATGGTGCCATCGGTTCCAATGCTTTTATCTCTGTTTTTAACCCTGCGGTGTCCAGCCAGTGTCCCTTCTGTCCCCTTCGTGAGACAGTCTTTCATGCTTTTAGTGAGTGTGACCCGCTGCGGCGGATACAGCGTCGGTAATCTGAAGATGACTGACTGACTGACTGACTTTAGTTGATGATCAACTCACTCTTGCAAATTTCCTGATATAATGCACTGATTTTTAAATTGTATTTCTTTTTATTGATTTTTAGTATTTTTGAAGTTTCATCTAATGAAAAATTGTTAAATATTGTGAATGTGATTGAAGTCTTTAAGCACAAAATCTTTGTCTTCTTCTGAAGCCCTTTAGTGCTTTTTTCTAATGTAAAATTGTAAAATGTTTGAATGTGATTAAGGTGTTTTTGCAAAAATCAAAAAAAACAACTCCTTCTTCATCCTCCTCTTCTTCTTCATCCTCCTCTTCTGTGGAGTATATTTGTACTGTAGAATGAGATGAACATGGTATTTATCAGTTTCAGCTTGAAAAAAACTATAAGTCAATTAATGTAAATTTAATGAAATTAATGTAAATTTCAATGTAGACCACCTGTTAATATATATTATGCAAGACTTTGACTTGTACAACATTTAAAATGCACATTTCATCAATCAATCAACTTTTATTTATATAGCGCTTAATCACATCTGCATACATTTCAAAGCGCTTTACAGATAGAAAGCAGTGCCCTCCAGAGCAAGCATAAGCGATGGGGGTGGGGAAAAACTCCCTCATTGAGGGAGAAACTCCAGGCAGGACCCAGGCTCTGGAGGGCGATCATCGGCCTTGACCTGTCGGTTGGGAAAGAGAAATACATTGGGGAAAGACATAGGTCAAGTGAAAGAGACAGAGGGAGAGAGAGTGAGAGAGTGGCAGATAGGCCAGTTTGAATTTAATGTCCATAGTGAGCTGTCGCTGAATTGGGGGCGGGATTTCCAGGCCTTTGGATATCCTGTCTTCAATCCGTGTTCTGCCTCCTGTTCTACTCTTGAAAACCCGACGGGTCACCAGAAATCCTGCATCCTCATATCGAAGGGCCCTGGGTGGGTGATACACTTCGATAAGATGTTCAATGTAAGATGGAGCCTTACAGTGGAGAGCTTTATATGTAATCATAAGGAGTTTGAATTGTATTCTATAATTAATCGGGAGCCAGTTTAAATGATCAGATAATGATAACTGGATCATTTGACAGACTTCTGAAATGCTTCTCCACCAACTACTTTTGTTCCTGCTTTTGGAATAGATTAGAACATTAGCTCAGACTCTGACTTCTGCAGTGACTGTAAAAGTAGGTCTGTGGTTTTATCCAAACAAATCCTTTTGCCCAGTCAGTTAAACACATCTATGGCTGAAAGCTGAGGTGTTGTGGTGAGGCCCAGCTGGTATTGCTGACAGCCTCCTTCATGAAAATGGGACTTTTTCTTTCTTCAACTCTTTTAACCGTGAGAATGAAGCTGGGAGCCGCTAAATCCTAAAACCAGTGAAACTTTTTCCCACATGCGTCATCTTGTCATCCTCTGGGAGAGATATGCTCACTGGATTGAGAAAACTTAATTAAAAAAAAAAAAGTGTTCCACCTGGAATATCCTTTGCTAGAGTTACAAGACTTCACACATCCAAAATGAGCAGTTTATGGCCTACGCATGTGTGTGTGTGTGTGTGTGTGTGTGTGTGTGTGTGTGTGTGTGTGTGTGTGTGTGTGTGTGTGTGTGTGTGTGTGTGTGTGTGTTTTCTCCACTCATGAAATTTTGAAATTGTAAAGCAGTATTGAATGACATTCCTTTTTATTTAATCTCTGGATTTCATCTATTTTGGTGTACATGTCTATGAGATTAGCTGGTTTATGATAACCAGCAATTTTTAAGTCCATCTTGGGAGAGGATCGATCTATCTGTCTGTCTGTCGAGTCATCAGCAAACTGGTGGAACCCAGGCATTAAAGCGTTTGAAGATGTTTCTGTACTTGAGGCTTCTCTGACCTGAGGGAAACATCTACTAAATTCCTGCCACCTCTTGATGAGGTCTGTTCAGCACCGTTGAGCAGTAATGATGGACACTACCTCCCTTTTTGCCCACAGCTGCTTGGACACATTCTCTGGGTGCTGGATGTTCTGAAGCACCAAGCTGTTGTTCTTTGTTTCCGTCTTCTTGAGTTTTCTGAATGCACCAGATGAACCTACAAACCTTAATCTGTATCATCAGGTGTTGCACAAATTGTCTCTTTTACTTAGCTTCACCTTCCTTTTTTATGTCAGAGCAGAAGCATTATTGATGTATATTTGGAAATGACAACGCATATCCTAAAGTGTAAAAAAAAAACGCATCAGCAGGCAAAATGCATGCTTCCACATGACCAGAGGTAACTAATGTGGTAATTTAGTACAAACACAGTAGTCAACAATGTTTGTGTGGATAGTGTTATAGGTACATGCAGACCTGTTGAGACAAACTTACCTGATGAATATTTTGAGCCCCAAATAGAGAGCATATGCTTCCTCTTGTTCCTTCAACTCCACTTCACATTCAGACAACTTTATTGATCCCTAAAGGGCACTTTATCTGCAGCCCACTCATGTGTTGCATTCCAGTTTTCAGGTGATGTCCGAAGGGGGCAATATATGAAGTATCTCACGTTTCTGTATTTTCTGTTGGCATGGACTTCATTCACTACTCATGCCTTTTAGAGTTGTCCCTTTTTGTTTTTCCTAAATCATTCATTTGTATGTAGTCACATTTTTTTTTACATCTAGGGTCTATTTAATTTGAACAGCTCAAAATATTTCAAATGAGTCAAATACAAATATGTGATTCATTCAACTGATTATTTCTTGCTGTGGTTGTCTGATATTGGTGCTACATGTTGGTTTCATATGTATTTCATTAGACTGAAGTGCTGTGCCTGAAAGCGTTACTCTAACAAAGAATTTTCCAATCATCTGATTTACTCTAGTCTCATTGAAAAGGCTCCCTTTGCCTTTTCCTTTCTTTGTCTCTTCCTTCACAAACCCATGTTCTCCATCTTGTCACCACTCCCACAACATTAACTGTTTTTGCCATGACATAACTTGAAATTGCTTTAATGTTCCTCGGATTTGCCAGGCAAATTATACCACCCCATAGCTCACACATCTTTTATTTTCCATGTTCAAACCCCAAACTGCCGAATTTTAGATGAAGGGTTCAAGAGGGGAAAATGGCACCACATGAAATGGTTTCATCAAAAATCACAGAATGAAATGACCCACTTCTTTTCCCAGCACTGTTTGGGCAGGTGAGTGAAACTGCAAGCAAGGCTTAGGTCTCTCAACTGCAGCCACCTCAGACAATTGGAGTGTTCCAAGCTAAACAAGAGCTATTATGGTTCAGAAAGGAAGATAAGCAGTTGAAAACCATAAGGTGGGGGCCCTTAGATTTACCCTGATGTTAAATAAGTAGTCAAAAATGATCCCCCACCTTTTGATGACGGTTAGCTGCTTCTCCCCTCCTCTATTGCTGTAATGGAACAGTTTGCTAAGGGACAGTGTGTGTGTGTGTGTGTGTGTGTGTGTGTGTGTGTGTGTGTGTGCGCGCGCGTGCGCGCGCGTGTGTGTGTGTGTGTGAGAGAGAGAGAGAAAGCAATCCTTGTGTGACTATTCCTATTTTTTGCACATCCAAGCTAAACAGCTCTCCTCCTTGAGTTTTTGTATTATTGGAAAGACTTTGTTTAACCTTAGACATTTTGTCATCTTTATTTGCTTGATCAGCTTTACAGGAATGCAAAACATCAATGTGGAAGAAACAAGTCATGTCATCAGATTAACAACAGCACAGAAAACGCTTAGGTCAGATGTTTAGCTGAGTGACTTTGGTGTCTGACTCAGACTAGACAAGTGGAAACATTGGAACAAAGATGTTATGTTTCTGTGGAGGTGTTTGGAGTAAGGTTTTAGAATCTAGAACCTTACTCTAGATAACCTCTAGAATCTAGATGTTATCAGCTTGGGGGGCCCAAGGGAACCCAAACCTGAAGCAGCAATGACCAGGAGTGTTTGTTTTAATGGAATTAGACTTAATTAAGTTTGGGTATCAAGGGGCTCCAGTTTCAGCCTCGATGCTACTATTAGTCTTTGAAGTATTTGTTGCTACTCAATTACTGTATTACAAGTTCTATTATTACTGCGTAATAACCATTGATCAACAGTAAAAAAAAAGAAGCAAAAAATCAAACAAAAAACAAGCAAGCAAGACAACAAACAAACGTTAGGATTTGGGGTTCATCGGGATTAAGTTAGTCCAGTGACTGAGGTATCATGGGAAATTCCCTGGAGGTATCATGGGAAATTCCCTGGAAATCCCTGGCGGCTTGCACCCCCCCCCCATTCCTGGTCAAATAATTACCCCTCCACTGCCAAACAATAACACAAAAGCACCACGGGGTGTAACCTCAGAGACACTCCAATGGAGACAAATAGCATTAGCTATAGTTCTTTTCCATTTCCAGATTTAGTCATTCATCTGGTAATTTTCCAAAGCAAATACCCAGACATATCTTCCCAGTTCCTATATCTGTAAATATCAAGCAAGAACAAGCACATGGGGTTGTTTTGGTCCACACCTGAGTGTAGTATACTGGAAATTATCTACTATTTAGTCTCAATTCACAGGCCTAACATTGAAGGTATATACTCCCTGGTCATGATTTGAGCTTTTTCATTTGAAGTGGTAACTTAAAAGTTCAATGATGTGTTGGAATGCAATGATTTTGGGATATTAGGGAAATAAACACTTGATCTCAAATTCATCCATGTTGAAAGTAAAGAGCATTGTCCTCCTGTTTTATACAGAGAAGTAGTAATACATCACTGTGGGTCAATGCTGTTACATGAGTTCGACAGCACCTAAAATAATATTCACTCATCCTCGCTTATTATTCTTAAGTAATTAAGCTTCCTGTTTTACCACGATCTATTAGCTCATTTCCGTTGTGTCATCTGTCTGGTTCACTCGTTGGTTAATGCATGTTATGCTGACTGGTCCAATCCCAGCATACGGCATCTCTTCTAGCGCTCACACTTAATAGAATGGCCACAGACACTCACTCACACAAGGTCTGCCCACAGGAAATGAAGGAAACTCCACAGGGAGCTTTGTATGTATTAAAGTCCAGTTTTACAAACGTTCTCCTGAGAAGCAGGACCCATTTCCTCAGCTTTCAGAGACTAGTTCAGGATCCAGGAGAGTGCTAAATAACACCCAGGACCATGACCCTGGCCTCTTCAATGCAGAGTGAAGCAAATCATTTTTTTTTCCTCTCAGCTGTGTCAATGAAGCATGATGGACATGATGGACCAGGATCTAAAGAATGTTGATTGCTAATTTAGCTTCATAGCATACAGGCACTTGATTGTAACTACAGGATAAAAGCTATATTTTTGTGTTAAAGAAAAAAAAGAAAAATAATATTTTTGTTGAAAATAATTGTGACAGCATGCCGTTCATGTTTGGGAAGTAAAATTGTAACCCCCCCCCCGTTGTTTTTGACTAGCCATGCTGTCAGATGTGTCTAATAGATAGCTCAGGTCTTGGTCGACTTGATCCTTTTAACATAAACTGCAAAGAAAACATAATGATTTACTGTCACCTTATCAAGTTCATTACTGTTTTTCTGATACTGTAATTAGTTACTGGTTTGAGTGATGTTAGTTTGCATATGGTTTTATTTATATTTTACACTTCGTGCTTACCACATTTAGGAATCTTCAGTTAGGAATGTTTTACTTAATTTATCTAATTTTATCATGTTTCATGGCATTATGCACAAAGAAGTTTAATTGCAGTGACTTGGTGACTCTTTGAAGAGTGTCAGTGAATCTATGATCATGTTTTAAACTAATTTCATGAACATAACTACTGTTTACATGACTGGCTTTCCATATTTTCCCATCTTAGATCTGGCAGCGTGAAGAATCACTGGGAGGAAATCTACTACTTTGTGGAAAATTTGGCTGAGAAATTCAAAAGGTAATCAGTACTTCATGAAAATGTAAACAGGCATTAACACAAATAACCCTGCAAATGTGGAGGAGAAAGAGGAACTACGTTGGTGGCTGCTGTACTCTAATAGTTTTAAGGTCTAACATGCAGACTATAAGTCTCTAGACGACAGACAGCCTTGTTGCCTCCACACTCGACATTCTGGAGCCCCTGAATATAGACAAGTAAAGAGAAACACACACTTTACACAGCGGTCACCCCAGTAAAGTAGAATAAAATATGCCCCTGCAGCTACGACAGGCCATGTGCTAAGTCACTCAGCATCAAGGATGATGTTTCCCTTTTTCTCTGCAGCAGAGCTCATGTCTGATGTCAGCGGGGTGACCGGTAGGGCTGGACGACAGTGAGCAGCCCGGGTTTTACAGCCTCTTTAGAGGCCAAGCAGTGATGGACTCTGACAAAAAAACTGCACAGAACTGCAGATTTAAGTGTCTCCATTTTGTTCTTCAGCAAATATTACTAAGATGAATGGGGAATGGGCAGTAGACCCTTTAAAGGTGGGCCTAAAGCATAAACTGTTAGAAAATGCAGGCCGGCATTCACCCAGTCACACAGTCACAGTAGCAAAGGTTACCTTGCTCTTCAATTAAAAAATATATTTTGAGAAACACAAAACACAAATCAGAATGAATTATATTTCTTTGAGTTTCATGGTGTCATACAGGCTGCATTCAAACTGGCAGCCAAAATCCGATTTTTATTCCATTCAAATTGAAAGTGGATGGTTCTTTTGTAGTCTGAACAGTCACATGCTGTACCACATAAAATCTGATTTTTGCAAGATGGACTTAAACCACTTTCAAATCAGATGTGTCTCAGTCTGAACAGCTCCAAACACACCAATCGATTTCAACTGTCCGTGACATCACTCTACACGACGCAAGAGCCAGTGCACATTACAAGAGAGCGGGCGTTGCCTGTGTCATTGCTATGGCAACCTGTCAGATCAGCCAATAATGTGGCCCAGTCTGAACAGAGCAAGATCCCATTTGGACACTTGCTAAAAACAGTGTGGACGGTCAGTCCTAAAAAGTAGATGTGAAACGTAATCTGAATGGAGTCTGATTTCTCTGTTGTCTGAATGCAGCCACAGTTACAAAAAAATCTGATGTCAAATCAGTGGAGGTCAAGCTACGTTTATCTTGTAACCAGTAAAAAAAAAAAAAAAGTATACGGGCAGAAATCTCTGCGGCTTTGCTTCAGAGCAGCACTACTGCTGTGAAAATGTGTAATTCATTAGACGGCCTTCAAATCGTGGGTGTTTCCGGTATTGTCCATCAATAAGCATCAGTATGTCTTAATTTCACAAACACGCAAACACAATGTTCATATCTATTAACAATGCATCATTATAAATACAGTATAATTATCACCAATAACAAATATTTGAGGATTTCTCTGTTCTTCTTATTACTGTGTTATCATTACTGACAGAGGCTAAAACATGCACATCAATTTCAGCACAGTGTCCTTCTTTGCTTCATTGTGTTTTCTTGCATTTAAGAAACAATTCATGCATTTTAATGTGACAGTACAGCTTACTGGTTCATGTTTATGCTGCAGTTTATGGTTGATCTCCAATGGTATATACTGCTGAGTTTTATCAGTAGTGCAATTGGTCCATCTGTGTGGATTTTAGTGCTGGACAGGAGTCTATAATGATATTTCTTTTTCTGTTTCAGTCCCATGTTGAGGATGTCCTTCATAACATTCTCCTCCAGAGCGTCTACCATCATGAAACTGACAGAAAACAGGTAAATATGGTCCTGTGCTCAGTGTATAAAAGTATAAGGTTGGAGTAGATTAGATTAGATTTGATTAGATTAGATTAGATTCCAGTAGTACCCTACATGAAAGAACAGCTCTTTCACTGAATCCTCATGAAGCTGACCCAGCTGTATTTCTCCGCTACAGAATGGACATCAAAAAGGGGTTGAATGCACTGAAGAGAGAGATTCCTGGTGGAGACACATTTATGCACCTCGGGTTGCACCGGGTGAGTCTTTATCATGATGTCTTTTATGTTAGTTGAGAATCAGACCAGTGAATCAGAGCTCAGATTAAATGTAAAGCATTCAATTCCCAACAATTTGACTTGAAAATGTCGTCTTGTTTGAAGGCAAACGAGCAGATACACCAGGAGAACTTTGGTAAGAATCATAGAACTCTTTGAAAAAGCCACTTTAGGCTAAGTTTTCAGTTGTCTTAAGTTTACTTGTACGTTTCCTTCAGGAACAGCCAGTGTGATCATTGCACTGACAGACGGAGACCTGCAGGAACACCAGCTCATCACTGCTCAACAAGAGGTAGCAATGTTACGCATCATTTTGTTCATCCTAAAGTAATTCTTTCTGGAACTAATACATTTACTTCTTATTTTGAACAGGCAGAGAGAGCGAGGTCTCTGGGGGCCATCGTGTACTGCGTTGGTGTCAAAGACTTCAATGAGACACAGGTAATGCCACCTCAACAAATAAGATCAAGGCTGTACGGTGAATAATTCCCAATATTTGTGTTAATTATCTTTATCTAGTTGAGGTCAATTTGAGCTCTTTGTAAAATATCAATTTAGCCATTCAGAATTACCTACCTACCAACTGACGTACCTACCTAAACAATGAGAGAAAAAAATTGTTACAGAAAAGTTACATTTGTAAGTGAGCTTTGAGAATTAATTATATATTTTGTATTTTGTAAATACTTCCGTTATTTAATTTTATTCACCTCTCCCTTCTCCATCCACACCTCTGTCTTCACCTTCCTCCCTCCATAGCTGGCCACCATTGCAGACACCATCGAACATGTGTTTCCTGTGTTGGGTGGCTTCCATGCCCTCCGGGGAGTCATTGATTCGGTAAATAAACTCTACTTGGTGCAGGAGGGCTTTTCTTTTGCTTCGGCTCAGAAACAAGCTAAGCAAACATCTACAATCATTTATTTATTTTGAATATGTACTGTATTAGTACAATCATCGCACATCACTCCCCAGACAATCAGATCTACAGCAGTCTCGGTATGAATATGACTCTGTATGACAGTCAACTAAAAACATGTCTGGATCTTTCTTTTTTGCCCTTCTGTGTTTGATTTTTAGGGAGATATTACAATAAGAGACCACCCATCATCTCTTAGAGTTACTTTTAATTCATCCATTTGCACTGAAATGTTTGGGACTGAAGATACAGTATTATCACTTCCTCACCAACAGGATAATGGGGGAAATGTGGGCTAATGTTTGACTTTAGGTTCGGGAAATGTTTTTGTATGATGGTTCTGAAGCTATTTGATCATCTGCTCTCACTGGTCTGAATGAGAAATCTTTTTTAAATCCTTTAATCTCACATGGAACCATCTTTTCTCCTTGTTTCTTCTACAGATTATCAAAAAGTCTTGCATCGAGATTTTGGCAGCTGAGCCCTCCAGTGTTTGTGCAGGAGGTGGGGGGTTAGATGCACACACACACACACACACACACACACACACACACACACACACACACACACACACACAGACACATGCACTCAGTGTGTCTGTCCTGAGTCATCCACAGTGGAGCCAGCCTCCCATCATTTCCTCAGCTGTATTCGTTTTTATCACCCCTTCTCTCTTTCCAGTAATTGCAATACCAGAGGGGAAATTACCATATATGGAGAGCTTACAGGACAGCTTTGTGGGACAGGGTATTACACAAATTTATATAACAAATTTTAACTTCTTATTTAAGTTTTCTGCGACCAATAAAAGGCCAAGTAGAGCTCATAAATTAAAGTCACGTAACTATAGTTTCCACCCCTGTCGACCCACCACCCGCAGGGCAGACCGATGGGGTCGGGTGCGCTGCCATATGGGTGGCAGTGACGACGGGGTCACGACGGACCAGACCCGGGCTGCAGAAGCTGGCTTTGGGGATGTGGAATGTCACCTCACTGGAAGGAGCCGGAGCTTGTGTTGGAGGTGGAGCGTTACCAATTGGATCTGGTGGGGCTTACCTCCACGCATAGCATCGGTTCTGAATCCAACCTCCTGGATATGGGTTGGACCTTGTTTTACTCCAGAGTTAAGTCAGGCATGAGGCGCAGGGCGGGTGTGGGGATACTGAGCGCCGGCTGAGCGCCGCTGTGTTGGAGTTTACCCCTGTGGATGAGAGGGTTGCCTCCCTACGCCTTAAGGCTGTGGGAGGGAAAACTCTGACTGTTATTTGCGCATATGCACCAAATATCAGTTCAGAGTATTCGGCCTTCCTGGGGTCCCTAAATGGGGTCCTTGATGGGATCCCTACAGGGGACTGCATTATTCTCCTGGCGGACTTCAATGCACATGTCAGCAATGATGGAGACACTTGGAGGGGCGTGATTGGGAGGAATGAACTCCCTGATCTAAACCTGAGCGGTGTTATGTTGTTGGACTTCTGTGCTAGTCATGGATTGTTCATAACTAACACCATGTTCAAACACAAGGATGCTCATAAGTGTACTTGGTACCAGAGCACCCTGGGTAAGAGGTCAATGATCGATCTTGTGATTGTATCATCTGACCTTGGACACTCGGGTGATGAGAGGGTCAGAGCTGTCAACTGATCACCACCTGGTGGTGAGTTGGGTCCGTTGGTGGAGGAAACCTTTGGATAGATCTGGTAAGCCCAAATGAGTAGTGCGGGTGAACTGGGAATGTATGGAGGAAGACTCGGTCCGTGAGGCCTTCAATTCACACCTCCGAAGGAGCTTCTCGTGCGTCTCTGTGGAGGCTGGGGGCATTGAACTGGAATGGTTGATGTTCAAAGCTTCCATTTCTGAAGCTGCAGCTGAGAGCTGTGGTCTCATTGTCTTGGGTGCCTCAAGGGGCGGTAACCCTCGAACACCGTGGTGGACCTCTGTGGTCAGGGAAGCCGTCCGACTGAAGAAGGAGGCCTTCAGGGTATGTTGTCCCTGGGGACTCCTGAAGCAGTTGCAGAGTACCGACAGGCCAGAAAGACTGCAGCCTCGGCTGTGATGGAGGAAAAACAGAAGGTGTGGGAGGAGTTCGGAGAGGCCATGGAGAAGGACTGTTGGACGGCACCAAAGATGTTCTGGAGGACTGTCCGACACCTCAGGAGGGGGAAACAGGGGACCATCCAAGCTGTATACGGCAAGGATGGGACACTGAATCCAACTACCCCAACTGACCCGTCCTCTGTTGCAGAGGTAGAGCTGGAGAATGATGAGAGAGTCAATCTCTCGAGGCAAAGTCACTGAGGTAGTTAAACAACTTCATGGTGGCAAAGCCCCGGGGATTGATGAGATTCGCCCGGAAATGCTGAAGGCTCTGGGTGTTGAGGGGCTTTCATGGATGACACGCCTCTTTAACATTGCGTGGAAGTCTGGGACATTGCCGAAAGAGTGGCAGACTGGGGTGGTGGTTCCTCCTTTTAAAAAGGGGGACCAGAGGGTGTGTGCCAACTACAGGGGCATCACACTCCTCAGCCTCCCTGGGAAAGTTTACTCCAAGGTGCTGGAAAGGAGGGTCCGGCCGATTGTCGAACCCCAGATTGAGGAGGAACAATGTGGGTTCCGTCCTGGTCGTGGAATAACGGACTACTCTCTACTACTACTACTACTTCTACTCTCGCAGGGATCCTAGAGGGGGCTTGGGAGTATGCCCATCCAGTCTACATGTGTTTTGTAGACATAGAGAAGGTGTACGATCGGGTCCCCTGGGATATACTGTGGGAGGTACTACGGGAGTATGGGGTGAGGGGACCTCTCCTCAGGGCCATCCAATCCCTATACGCCCAAAGTGAGAGTTGCGTTCGGGTTCTCAGTAGTAAGTCGGACTTGTTCCGAGTAGCTGTTGGCCTTCGCCAGGGCTGCGCTTTATCACCAATTCTCTTCATGATTTTCATGGACAGGATATCGAGGCGTAGTCGTGGTGAGGTGTGGTTACAGTTTGGTGGCCTGAGGATTGCATCGCTGTTTTTTGCAGATGATGTGGTCCTGTTTACATCATCGGCCTGTGACCTGCAGCATTCACTGGTCCGGTTTGCAGCCGAGTGTGAAGCGGCGGGGATGAGGATCAACACCTCCAAATCTGAGGCCATGGTCCTCAGCAGGAAACCAGTGGACTGCCTTCTCCGAGTGGGAAATGAGGTCCTTCCACAAGTGAAGGAGTTTAAGTATTTTGGGGTCCTTTTCACGAGTGAGGGAACAATGGAGCATGAGATTGGACAGAGAATTGGGGCAGCAGGAGCGGTATTGCAGTCGCTTTACCGCACTGTTGTCACAAAGAGGGATTTAAGCCGAGAGGCAAAGCTCTTCATCTACCGTTCAATCTTCGTTCCTACCCTCACCTATGGTCATGAGCGATGGGTCATGACCAAAAGAACGAGATCATGGATACAAGCAGCTGAAATGGGCTTTCTCAGGCGGATAGCTGGTGTCTCCCTTAGAGATAAGGTGAGAAACACTGCTGTTGGCGAGGGGCTCAGAGTAGAGCCACTGCTCTTTCGCATCGAAAGGAGTCAGTTGAAGTGGTTTGGGCATCTGGTGCAGATGCCTCCAGGACGCCTCCCTAGGGAGGTGTTTCTCGCACGTCCAGCTGGGAGGAAACCTCAGGGCAGACCCAGGACCAGGCGGAGGGATTAAATCTCAACACTGGCCTGGGAACGCCTTGGGATCCCCCAGTCAGAGCTGGTGGATGTGGCCGGGGAAAGGGAAGTTTGGGGCTCCCTGTTGAAGCTGCTGCTCCCGCGACCCAACTACGGATAAGCAGTGGAAGATGGATGGATGGATGGATGGAACTATAGTTTCCCTCCCTATTAGAATTTGTTCTTTCAGTAAAACCCACTCATGAGTGTTTTTATTTCTGTGGGTTTTTTTAGTCACTTTTATGGCATTACACAATTTGTTTTTTATACGCTCAACAAAAATATAAACGCAACACTTTTGTTTTTGCTCCCATTTTTCATGAGATGGACTTAAAGATCTATAATTCATTCCAGATACACAATATTACCATTTCTCTCAAACATTGTTTACAAATCTGTCTAAATGTGTGATAGTGAGCACTTCTGCTTTGCTGAGATAATCCATCCCACCTCACAGGTGTGCCACATCAAGATGCTGATCTGACATCATGATTAGTGCACAGGTGTACCTTATAATGCCCACAATAAAACGCCACTCTGAAATGTGCAGTTGTGTCTCACAGCAAAATGCCACAAGAATTGAGGGAGTGTGCAATTGGCATGCTGACAGCAGGAATGTCAACCAGATCTGTTGGTGTTGAATGTTCATTTCTCCACCAGCGCCATCTTGAGTAAGATGGCGCTGCACTAATGGTGACTGATTACGGCAGCTCTCCCACACCGGTCTTTGTTTCCTTTCTTTTTAACTGTTTTTCTTACTTCTTTTTTCCATTTATTTTTAAGTAACTAAGTAGTGTGCCATGGAGACCAAGTTTGTTGTACTTGCACTGGTCTTCATGCTGTTTTTAACATTGGTCACGACCGTGTCTGTGGACCTCATACGCAGCCAGGGCCCTATTGTTTACAGTAGGGATCAGCTATTGGCGCTCCGTAGCAACGCGGTGCTGCCCCAGGAGAAACCCGACATCTCCCGGGAGCTGAGGAGGAGGAAGCGGGGGAAACTTGCCGGAGTTGCACGCCGGGCCAGGAGGAGAAATTCAGACCTATCCTCCCGTCCATCATCATGGGGAACGTACGATCTTTCCCCAACAAGATGGATGAGCTGGCGATGGTGACCCGGCATCAGAGGGACTTCCGCGAGTGCAGCGTCATGGTGTTCACGGAGACATGGCTGAGCACGGCGATTCCAGACACGGCCGTTCATCTGGACGGGTTCAATCTGGTGCGGGCGGACAGGATGAGGGAGAGCGGAAAGAGGAAAGGAGGAGGGCTGGCAGTGTTCGGGAATGATCAGTAGTGTAACCCTGGACACATCACTGTGAAAGAGCGGCACTGCTGCCAGCACATTGAACTGTTGGCAGTCGGCGTGCGGCCTTGTTATCTGCCGCGGGAGTTCTCACACGCCATTGATGTAGCTGCATATGTCCCCCCCTCTGCCGACGCGGATGCAGCCTGCGACGTCCTCCACTCCCTAACGAGCAGGCTGCAGACACAGCATCCACAAGCCCTCATCCTCATCTCTGGAGACTTTAATCACGCCCCCCTGTCCTCCACTCTGCCCACCTTCACCCAGTATGTTCCTTGTTTCACCAGAGACAGTAAAATACTGGACCTGTGCTATGCCAACACCAAGGAGGCATACATATCATCACCCCTCCCCCCCTGGGAAGAGCGGACCACAACCTGGTTCATCTCCTGCCCGTCTACAAGCCTCTTGTGGAAAGGCAACCAGTTGTGTCCCGCACTGTGAGGAGATGGTCCGACGAGGCTGAAGACGCTTTGAAGGACTGCTTCCACAGAACAGAGTGGGATTTATTCTGTGATTCTCACGAGTAGGACATTGACGGTCTCACAAACACCGTCACCCAGATCAACACAGGTAAAACCAAGGAGCTGGTGGTGGATTTCCGCAGACGATCACTCTGCCCGGTTACACCGGTGAATATCCAGGGTACAGACATCAAGGTGGTGTCCTCGTACAAGTACCTGAGTGTTCACCTCAACAATAAACTGGACTGGAGTACCAACACTCACTCTCTCTATAAAAAGGGTCAGAGCAGACTCTATCTGCTCCGGAGGCTGAGGTCTTTTGGAGTGCTGGGGTCGCTCCTAAAGACCTTTCATGACACAGTTGTAGCCTCAGCTATTTTTCATGGGGTGGTCTGCTGGGGCAGCAGCATCACTGCGGCTGACAGGAAGAGACTGGACAGGCTGATTAGGAGGGCAGGTTCTGTCCTAGGATGCTCCCTGGACTCAGTGGGGGTGGTGGTGGAGAGGAGGATGACAAACAAGCTGTCATTGATGATGAAGAACCACTCCCACCCTCTACAGGGCACACTGAGATTAATGGAGAGCTACTTCAGCGATAGGTTGCTTCACCCAAGATGCGTGAAGGAACGCTATCACAGGTCCTTCCTGCCCACGGCTGTCAGACTGTACAACCAGCAGTCCTCCCAGCAGACCACTCAAAGAACTCAAAGAACTCAGGGAACTCAAAGAACTCACCAAACTCAGAGAACAAAACATTCTAATTCTGGATGAACAATGTAATCTTCAGCCTGTAGTGTATATTTTTGATGTGTGAATATAACTGTACATTCTGATAATATGATATATGTTAATATGTTTACAATATGTGAATATGTAAATTTTATATGTTGCAGATGTTAACATGTATGTATATTATTTAACTATTTATGTTTGACACCCCCCCCCCCCCCCCCCGCTGCCACGATCGCACAAATTTCCCCACTGTGGGACAATAAATGTTATTATTATTATTATTACTATTATTATTATTATAAGCCGTCTCCAAAGGCGTTTCAGAGAATATGGCAGTATATCCAACCAGCCTCACAATCGCAACCACGTGGAACCACACCAGCCCAGGACCTCTACATCCAACAGGTTCACCTCCAAGATCGTCTGAGACCAGCCAATCAGACAGCTGCTGAAACAATTGGTTTGCATAACCAAACAATTTCTGCACAAACTGTCAGAAACTATCTCAGGGAAGCTCAACTGCATGCTCGTCGTCCTCATCAGAGTCTTAACCTGACTACAGATCGTCGCCGTAACAGACTTGAGTAGGCAAATCCTCATATTTGATGGCATCTGGCACGTTGGTGATGTGTTCTTTTCACGGATAAATCTCGGTTTACATTGTTCAGGGCAGATGGCAGACAGCCTGTGTGGCGTAGTGTGAGTGAGCGCTTTGCTGATGTCAATGTTGTGGATCGAGTGGCCCATGGTGGTGGGGTTATGGTATGGTCAGGCATCTGTTATGGACGAAGAACACAGGTGCATTTTATTGATGGCATTTTGAATGCACAGAGATACTGTGATGAGATCCTGAGGCCCATTGTTGTGCCATACATCCATGAACATCACCTCATGCTTCAGCAAGATAATGCACGGCCCCATGTTGCAAGGATCTGTACACAATTCTTGGAAGCTGAAAATGTCCCAGTTCCTGCATGGCCAGCATACTCACCGGACATGTCACCCATTGAGCACGTTTGGGATGTGCTTGACCGGCGTATACGACAGCGTGTACCAGTTCCCACTAATATCCATCAACTTCGCACAGCCATTAAAGAGGAGTGGACCAACATTCCACAGGCTACAATTGACAATCTGATAAACTCTATGCGAAGATGTGTTGCACTGCATGAGGCAAATGGTGATCACACCAGATACTGACTGGTTCTGAGTCCACAGACCCCCAATAAAGCAAAATAAAAAAAACTGCACATTTCAGGGTGGCCTTTTATTGTGGGCAGTATAAGGTACACATGTGCACTAACCATGATGTCAGATTAGCATCTTGATGTGGCACATCTGTGAGGTGGGATGGATTGTCTCAGCAAAGCAGAAGTGCTCACAATCACACATTTAGACATATATGTAAACAATGTTTGAGAGAAATGGAAATATTGTTTATCTTGAATGAATTATCGATTTTTAAGTCCATCTCATGAAAAATGGGAGCAAAAACAAAAGTGTTGCGCTTATATTTTTGTTGAGTATATTTAATGACAATGACAATAAGCGAAACTAAAACCAAAAAACACAAATGGGAAACTATGGAAACATGCAACTTAAGCACATAAAGTACACTTTTACACATATTTGAAGTAAGACAATGTGTACCATGTATACTGTGTACTATAACTATTTTTGGCAAGTGCAATTTGACAATACTGTTGAATTGTTATTGTTCTGACACACACACACACACACACACACACACACACACACACACACACACACACACTGAATTAATGAAAGAAGCCATTCAGAGTTCTAATAGCAGTCTTCTACGCATTCAAATGGCCAACACTCTGTTGCAATATGCAGATGTTCAGCCTTAAACAAAACTTAAAGAATTAAATAATGTATTATTCTTGGCACAGAGAGTGTACAAAGTAAATGTGTGTATCATGTAACCAGAGTCTTTCCAAGTGGTGGTGAGAGGAAATGGTTTCCTTCACGCCAGAAACATTGACCAGGTCCTCTGCAGCTTCAAAATCAATGATACCGTTACAATCAGTGAGTACACCTAGACTTTATCTTGAACTTTATTTCACTGCTGGTTTTTGGCCATTTTGTCAGTGTCTAAATGTCTGTATTCCACCTTTGAAGACTTTAACTTTATTTTGGAGGACTGTGTTTTTATCCTTTGTAGATGAAAAGCCAGCTGGTGTAGAAGACACATTCTTACTGTGTCCGGCCCCCATCATCGATGACGTTGGGAAGTAAGTGGTATTTTTTTAAACATAAACGTTAAGTATTTGTCATTTCAGGTGGTCAGAAAATCAACCCCAAATGTGTAACTCAGTGCCTATTTTCTAACCTGTTCACCATGACATTCTGTATCAAGATGGGGAAAAAATGAAAATGTAATGTTAGTGTATAAAGCTTATTCTTTATTTAAAATGTACCGATGTAAATACAGTTAAATGTCCACAAATCAGTAATAAACAGTCCCTGTGATTTTGTGCCATCTTGGTACCTGAATAATAAAATGTGTAATTGTATTTAACAGCCTGAAATTCAAACTGGGAATAATTGATAACCTTTCTGCTATGAAAAGACAGGTTTTGGTGTATTATTGATTTGTGACAACAAATCAACAATGGAGGAGAAAATATAATTATAGTGGATTATTTTAAACTCTTGAGTCGGGTAATTCATGACAGAAATAAGGGAAGCAGTATGACAGGAAAACTGACTTCTGGGACTATTTTGCTAAAACATTCACTATATGACAGACAATGTTCTGGTGTAAACAACTCCAACCACAGCCAGATTCATTCTGCATCAGCTGATCACTGTCATTTTGATACCATCCATCCGTCACACTCCACAGGTTCACTCGGCAGTGGTTAAAACTAAAATTCAGAGAGAGAAAGCAATGACTCTGTCAGTAAATTCCAGAATCATGCACCTTTCATTCTCAGCCATTTATTGTCATCTAGCGTCAAAAGACAAATTCATGAAAAACAATATAATTCTACCATGGAAAATATAAATTCAACTCAGTCAATATTTTCACTATCAGAAGTGTGGTAAAAGATGGGATGGTGATTTGATTTTAGCTAAATCAGCTCTGCAGCTTAAAATGACGTTCTGACAGAAGGGTTGTAAAAGTCAGAGTACAATGTGTTCCTGTAAGCTTCATTTTCAGTCTTTGCTTTCTGTGAGTATTTTGTCTGCACTTTAACTTTCCATCCCATCCTTGTGGCACTTACACCCCCCCCTCCTTTCCAATCAAATGCTTATCTACCCCCCCCCCTACCTTCACTCTTGGTGCCACGGTGGCTGTCTTCATCTTTCAGCTTTGCTGGTTGTTTTCCTGCCCTTCCACTTCCCCCCTCTGTCTGTATGCACATGTTTCCTCTCTCTGCTTTTCATTTGTTCCCTTCAAGCAGGGACTCTTTCAACCCTTGTCAGACCTCCTCTCTCTTCCAGGAGTCACCTTGTCTAGTTTTCAACTGATTGAAGCCATGCAGCAGCTAGCTTGTCTTTTCAGGTGTGGTCATCGGCTTGTTTTGCAGCTTGATCCTCAACAGGATGGAAAATCCCTCCGTGTTTGAACTGTTCCATCTACACCTATGCTGAACTGGTCTCTTTATGTCTGCTCAGCAGCTTCATGCGTCTTGAAACTGATTCACCTTTGGTAACAAATTTGACTGCACAACCCTGAACAAGTTACCAGTTTATCACATTTAACACAGAAAGACAAACACCCACTCACTCTCACACTCTAAGGACAATTAATAATTCACCGAACATGCATGTTTTTGGAGGTGGGAGAAAGCTGGAGAACCTGTACAGAACCCACGCAGACATGGGGAGAACATAAAAACTCCAAAGGCCCCACATGTACTTATACTGTATATGGTAGTTAATTGTAACATTTTAATCACATTAATGAAGATAGAGTTTCATATATATATATATATATATATATATATATATATATGTATATATATATATATATATATATATATATATATATATATATATATATATATATATATATATAATCTAAAATATAAAGGATATTGTTCTGACACCTCCACACTACAAGTAAAGCCAGTACCCACCTTGATGCCATGTCTTCTCAACAGTAAAGTGAGGCCATCAGAAGCCATGATGGTGTCTGAGCAGCCAGCCAACCAGCCAAAGCTTGGCTGGAAAAAAAAACATACAAAAAAAACAAACTAAACTAACAGGAAACAACACTAAACACTCAGTACAAAATTAACTGTTAGGTTCCGCGAGGCAAACGCAAGGCCAGGACCCCAGATCCAGAGTACACAAGCAAACAGTTTATCAACAACAGAAAATCTCCTTTTGAGAGAGATGCTTGACTAACGAAGTAGCAACGGAAAATCACTTTCTAGAGAAAGGCTAACCTAAGAAAGTATCAACAGAAAATACCCTTACTTAGGAAGAAGACCTAAAACAAAAGAATCGCTGGAAACAAAATTTGCAGTGGGAACTAGTGATGTCCACTTTGTTCCGGCACTCCGATACATGCCACGGACTCTGTGGGAGTTCCCATGTGAAGCACTGCTCCAGAGCCTGCTTCAAACATGGAAAAACCACATGACTGATGACGTGTGGCACACCAAGTGCGCCGAAACACTGAGCGCTCCATTCACTAGGTGAAACAGTTTATTGGTCAATGGGTGATCTGAAACATCGACAAATCCCAGACATGTTAGACTGAATAAAACAGCATGGTGCGCTGCCTATCGTGTCAATATCCCTTGGATTGATCACATTAGCGTTCCGATTGCTGACAGTTTGCGTCACAATTACTTTACAATGGATCCAACCAGAAAGAGATTCCAAGTCTGGGAACATTTAGAACTGGTGCCGCCGAATAAAGTAGATTTTAATTTCTAATAAACTTATTTTCAGGCTCTGTTGCTCACACAGTAGAAAATAATAAACCACACGCATGTCATCTTTAATTTACAGGCGAAGTTTTTCCTTTGTTCCCTCCACCTGACGTACAGTAACAACACATCATCAATTATGAGATGTTACCGATACAGACGTGAGAATGAAGCCGGTGGTGCTGCTGTGATGACGTCTCGGAATTATGACTTTTATCTCACAACATGGACCTTGTTTTTTACCAATGACACAAAGCATTCTATTTAACTCACGCACTTGAACACATATGTATTTTATATTAAATATACATGCATGAACATGTAATATATATCTCTTATTGCTTTATCGAAGCCCGCAAGGACCAATGATCATAAAATGATTTCCTATAATATATGGCTACAATATAACAAGCTAGGATTAACACATTGAATTAGATTATATTAGGTTTCATTCAGAAAAGATATGCAATGCAGGAAACGTCAAAGTGCTGTTTTCTGGGCTGGTCGACTGTTGTGTGGTTGCAGTACAGACACCCCGCCAAAGAGGGCATCCACATTCTCAATGAATCGGGCGCAGAGTAATGAAACAGTTTGCGGCACAATTGACGCAAACGGTTTGAAGCCCCATGGGGCAGGAGATGAGGTCAGCAATGTGGCGAGACACAGAGTGCATGACATGGAAAATCTTCCAGTGCTGAACAAAAGTAGAAAGGTGGCTAAATAGGTCCCAGATTATCAGCCTGATGAAACTCAGGTGTGGAGACCAGACTCTGCCTACGAGCCCAGACCTCCTGCCACGCTCCAGCACTGCAGAGAGGGAGAGGGAGAGCAGGGCAGAGAAACATGATCAGAACAAAAACACAACCATGACAATTAACAACATATCAAAAGACATGAAAAAGAAAATTAAAAAAATGTTGTTCACACTCACACTCAGAAAGAAGAAAAGGGCACTTAATCATCCAAGCGCTTCCCCATGCTGTTTTTTTTTTCAATCTATTTGTTCTCTTCATACCAGACCTGTTTCGAAGTCATGTAATCTTAGAAAAAATTTAAATTAGAGTTCAAATATGATGGATGTTTTTCATTCTCCTACATCAACACAAACACTAAGGATGCTTCATTGCCATTGGCCTGAAACATGTTTGGTTTTAACTCCTTTGCCTACATATGCTGTTGATCACAATCTGAATCTCTTCTTCTCTGAGCAGTGTGGCTCAGCGAGTCACATATTCTCACCTTCACTTACTTTCTGATTTTCACCAACGGTGGAAAATGTTTTACTCTGGTTTAATTCAGCACAATTATCCAATTACAAGTGTAAGAGTCATCGTCAGCTTAATTTAGCTCATTTATTGGAGCTCTTAACGCCTCCCGGATTGCAGGAGGTTCTGTCACATTATGTCTGTGTGAATGTCGGGGTCAAACGATTTGTCAAGTCTTTCATGGAACAGTCAAAAAAATCAACACCATTGATGTCAGAAACATGGGCTAATGAACAAAAAAACAAACAAAAACAAACAAAAAACAACAACATGTATTTGTGATAACATGGGATAACATTAACTTGAGACTTTAAAGAGAATGTTGATATCTTTTGACAATATAATACCATGAGAAACTGTTAAAGTGACTGCAGCAAACTGGTTAATTCTTGTAGAAACACTGTCTGCTGAAAGAGGTTAATATGATCATTATATTCTTGTGGAGAAAACTGGCAAGGTCAACGTCTAGTTTTGACTATCCATGATGTTAACAAACCTTGTGTTCCTAGGAAGAATGTAAACATGGTTATACTCTAGGCTAAAAGGCTAATATGTGGAAGTGGATAAGGGTATGACGTCTGTCAAAATTCAATGTATGAGCTGGTTGAAGACTTTTAATGTCTGAGTTTGTTGATTACATATTCTAATGAGAGAGATGTTTTGTTGATAATTTAGGGGACGGGAATCTTACAAGCCAATGGCTTCTACCCATTAACCTTTTTATTTTTATTTTCGGATGTTGCTGATGATGTTTCAACACTGATGAAAGTGAAATATGTTGTATAAACATGTCTGGAAAGAAGAAAAATGAACTGAATAAATAAATAAATAAATAAATAAATTTAATTCTACCCAAAGAAAATGTGTACAAAAACAACTTCTTCAAGCATGCATGTTGTAGATGAAACATACGGAGATAAAGAAGTGTGTTTCGTTTCAGGGTGATTTACCTCCAAGTGAGCATGAACGACGGTCTGTCTTTCATCAGCAGCAACGTCCACATCACCACCACCGAGTGTGTGAGTGCTCCATTTCTCTAAACTCCAGATTTCCAGTTTTCCACCTCAAATACAGAATTATTTGTTTGCAATTAACTTTTTATTAATTTGTAATATAAAGTATGTTTTTACTGTACATATATTTGGTTCGAACTCTGCTTCTTCAGTCCTCTCCAACCCAATCTCACATAATCTTCCTAAAAATCTGCTGTTTTGTTCTCTGCAGTGAGTTTGCTTTTTCTCCTTTGTTCCTTTCATCTTCCCTTTTCCAATTTTATTATTTTCTACTTTTTTTGGGCAGGGGGGAGGTCAAACAACAGTGGTTTGTAGTAAGGCTCCACCTTAATGAAGGCCCTCTATAATCCTCTGGGGTAACAGGAAAGAAAGAAGGAGAATCGGGTTCACCACTGTTCCATCTCAACATTTCAGTCGAGAACGTGGGAGAAAACTGTCCTTTAAAAACTTTGGTGAATACAAGTTGAAAATGTATGTTGGAACACATGGAACATGTTTTCTGAAGCTATTTGTACTTGGTCCATATGTGTCATATCCATGACAACGCTTTGAGTCCAAAAGGCTCTGTTGTGGTTCATGACTTACAGAGCTCAACATGCCTTTATTATTAGCTTGCTGCTAAACAAAACCATATAGGTTAAAGACAGTTTGGTCTTTTCTTACTTGTCAATGCGATTTAGGGGATACTATAGATAATATAGAGATCTAAATTACCCCAGATTCTAGTCTTTTTACTTAATCGATATAATCTGTGGGCACTGTTATAGTGTTTGTTGGCTATATCCAGATTCTGCTTGTCAGCTGTGGATCATTATATAAAACTGCTGAGAAAGCCAGTGATGTGTCGTCCATAAAGACATGACGGCTTACAATGACAGAGTGAACCAGGAAGCACACAGGTACTATTACCTTTACACTATTACACTATGAAAATACCCTGACCTACTTTCATAGGTCAGGGTAAATCAAAGGATAGGTAGATTAAAGAATTAACTTTGAGCTATGGTTTTACTCACACTGGCCTTCTCCCTCATCTTTCTATCTTATCCGGTTCCTGAGTGTAAAAAGTTTAAATTTGATCATCATCTCATTTTCACTAACACTGACATTTACAATACATCCCCTTCACGGGATGTAATAATATTATTACTGGGTGGATATCTTCTGCGTGTCATCACCATTGCTTCTCTTTCGTCAGTCTTTATTGCTCACACCTGTCATCTGGTGTAGTAGTATGGTGTACATGGCTGTAGTGAACTAGTGATGTATAAACAGTGTGATGTGGGCATACTCACCAGTTTGATGGCACCGTCCTCCTGATCACTCTGCTGGTGCTGTTCCTCCTGCTGGTCCTGGTCTTCATGTGGTGGTTCTGGCCTCTCTGCTGCACCGTGGTAAGAAACTCACTCAATAAATAGAAAATAGAAGAGTTTCATTTCAATTCGTCTTCAGAAGAATTTGTCTCAATTCAAAGGTTCAATAAGTACCATAGGAAAAATGTCTGTACAAAGCTAACATGGAGTACTGGTGTGATGCATTTCTGTCATTTCTCTTGTTCCTAAAAGGTGATCAAAGAGCCGCCGCCTCCACCACCTCCTGAGCCTGTGAGTTAAAAAACACACAACTGACTGCGTACGCATTTACTCACCAAGTCTAAAATCTGCCTCAGCAACACACTCTCACTGTCTGGTGAAAGGCTTTTAAACTAACATATAAAAACAAATTACAAGAAATGAATGAATAAAAACACATTTGTGACTCCAGCTGGTGGATAAATAAAGTATGTTTTGTCTTTTTCTTGTGTTGTGGTCTTGTTACATCCCGCGAAGCGGTCTTCTTCTTTTCCTTTCAGCAAATCAGTTGCCTCCATCTAACCCTGTCTTCTGCATCTTCTATTGGTTCTGAAATATACTAATGAATACAATTAAAATAGACATAATGGCTCCATGTTTTTCAAACCTAACCGACCCTCATGTTCTATTACTGTTATTCTGAGGGAAACATTATTAGCAAGAAGAAACTTTATGTAGCACAAAAGTAGAGAATGCTAAGCAAAAATGTAATTTTATAAGTACAGTATTTTCCGCACTATTTTCCGCAGTATTTTCCTGAATTTCCCTTGGGATCATTAAAGTATCTATCTATCTATCTATCTATCTATCTATCTATCTATCTATCTATCTATCTATCTATCTATCTATCTATCTATCTATCTATCTATCTATCTATAAGGCGCACCTAAAGGCCTATAATTTTCTCATAATCCCGTAGTATGCCTTGTAATTCGATGCACCTTGTATATGGATTAATATAACTATTGGTTAAAAACAAGATAGCTGAAAAAAAGCAGGCAGTCTGGCCGGCAGTCATGCTGCACTACGCCGCCATGCCGTGCAGGAGGCACCCTCAGAAGGCACTACGCCCCCTAACAACGGTAGTCAAGGGGCGTCGCCGAAGTGCCGACTCTCACTGACCTGCTTCCTGACGGCAGAGCAGCCTGAGCCTGGGGAGAGCAGCTGTACCTGGCTGCAATTCCGTAGCAAAATTTTTAACAATTCTATTAATAAAGTTTCACTGACTGATCTCAGTATTTACCAACTACTTTGGTGTGGGAAATAACCCACTTCAAAGTTAATTGGTCTTAAAAAATGCCATTGTGCTGGAATCTAGTGACGGTCCATTCCATTAGTCTGCGGAAACACACGGAGAAACTGGCTTAAAGGTAAATGAAAGACCCTCAAAGCTGAACTTCCAGCCTTTTCTGAAATTTCAAGAGCAGAGTCACTGCTAGACAAAGGTGTGGTGTGCTGCATTGATTTGCAAATGTAGTTGATACCTGAAACAACACGTTACGGGGAGGGGGCAGGGGGGCGCATTTAGGCTTGTGTATTGTCTGGACGGGGCCTTGGGCCCTGTCCACACGATGCCGGAACGTTTTGAAAACGCAACGTTTTTGTTGTGTTTACGCCTTCCGTCCAAACGACAACGTAGATATCCGGAACGAAAACGCAACTTTTTGAAAATGCTGGCCGAGGTGGACCGCAACTTTTCAAAAAAGGCTGACGTCTTGCCTGCGACGAAAACCTCTGTGACGTCATTTTTATGGGCCCGTGTGTTGTGACAACAAAACACGGAGGATTCCTATTGGATAAAATTGCAGTCAATACTACCACCACATGGTTTGGCATGCTTATAGCCATCCTCGAAAACACACTGGTGCGTTTACGTGTGGACGGAGATTTTTTTGAAAACGCTGTTGTGTGGACGCGAATCGTTTTCAATGCCGGGTAAAGAAAATTGTGTTTTCAAAAAGTTCTGGCATCGTGTGGACAGGGCCAAGACAGCAAAGTGATCAAGTGATCAGATTTCCTTGATGAGGCTCAGAATGGCTTCATTGAAATAACAATAGGGCCATTCACAGCTGACTACTAAAGGTAGTCACATTCATAAATGCTCTAGCTAGTGGATGGATATCGCAACTACAGCTATTATATGCGCCTTATAATCCGGTGCGCCGTATATATGAAATTATAAAATTACAATTCATTAAAGGTGCGCCTTATAATCCAGTGCTCCTTAATAGTGCAGAAAATACTGTAGTGGAAACTACAAATATCTTGCTAGGTCTGAATATTTCTACAGATATTGACTGGAAGTGTTTAAGTAATAAAATCCAAAATACCAAAGTATTATAAGAATAAGAAACAGATTGCAAAAGAATTAATGTGAAAACAATTTTTCAACTTGCAAAGCATGTGAAAAATAAATTTTTCTATTGATACACGGAATAAAGTAATTGTGTTTCAGGAATCAGATGATGAAGATGGCCTGCCCAAAAAGAAGTGGCCCACTGTTGATGCTTCCTATTATGGAGGCAGAGGAATCGGAGGGATCAAGAGGATGGAGGTAAAGAGATGACATGAACAAGACTATAATGCTAATGCTACATCCCATCAAATGTAACCGGCTTTGGACACCTTACGTTACAGTCACACCTTCTTTCTCTTTGGGATCTATTCCTGAATTGCTCTTGATAGGTGCGTTGGGGAGGCAAAGGCTCCACTGAAGAGGGGGCAAAGCTGGAGAAGCCCAAGAACGCTGTGGTGAAGATGCCAGAGCAGGAGTACGAGCCCTTTGAGCCCAAGCCTAAGAAAGCACACAACAGGAGAGCGCCTCAGAACCGGAAGTGGTACACACCCATCAGGGTAAACACACCGTCAGTTACACTAAAATGTCATTTACCTGACTTATTTATGCACTGAAACTGTTGGACAGCACAAAGGTTTGTGTCTCAGTGTGAGACTTTTGGAGCATGACTACATATTTGCCATCCTGAGGGAAAATGTCTGCTTTTCAGGAAGTCAAAAAACTGCCTTGTTTACAGATTGGTCGCTGTGCATTTTTGAGTTCCTGCCAGCGAATATCAAGTAACAGCGGATGGCAAAAGTTTCCCAAACCTGAGCTGTAGTTAAAACATTAAAACCACCATGAGAGGAGTGACAGATTTCACAAAGCAGCAAAGACGAATGAAGCCCCTTCTGGCAGTGTATAGCTGTGATTAGTTGTATAAGCACAAACTATCAATGCACACAGTCAAAGAAAAATGGTTTAATCGTGCATCACAATACACCTCTGTGTGGCCAGGCCAGCTTACATACAGTAGCAGTACTGTTATCTGTAAACGCTCATATCTCACAGCTTTAAATGCTGTATTTTCCATTCGACTCATGCTCACGCAATGAAACTACTGCATTCATACAGGGCTCACATTTTACACAACCAGTCACTGTGTGTCCAATCACTATGCCGGTCTGTATTTTTTCAAATGATGACGCTTAATTAGTTTGGTTTAGTTAAAGATTTGAGTTCCTTCCTCTCAAGTATTAAATCTCAAACGTTTGACTGCTTTTGGTACAATCATCACATGAGAATTCCCCTCTGTACATTAAAGATCACATTTATTCTGAGCACTTGGATCTTACATGTAGTTTCAAAAGTTAAGACTTGTTGTTGCATTATTTGAGTGAATTTACTACATATTTTCATAATGGAATCATCATTGCTTTCTTTTGTTATCAGAATCAATAAATTTGAAGCTGAAGTGCCGCCTCACTTTGATTGTTGTTGTCATGAAGCATCCTGCACACTTATTTATTTTTAGCATCACAGGAAGAGATTTTTAGGGAAACAAAGTTACAGTTGAACCAAAATATGACAAAGAAATGAAGGATGATGTGGTAAAGTAGATGCTGTGATTGTTTGAGATTCAAACCTGAAGACTCCTGTTTGATCAAATATTTGCTAACACAGCGGAATCAGTGAGGAAAAGTTGGATTTCTAGATGCAGCCAGCTGTTGACACTATCCCTCTCTGTCCCGTTTAGGGCAAACTTGACGCCATCTGGGCTCTGCTTCGCCGTGGATATGACCAAGTCTCCTTGATGAGACCCCAGCCTGGGGATCATGTGAGTACACCATAAAATGACAAGAATATTTACATCTATCAAGAAGGGCATGATGTTTTCTGGTTGTTTGTCAGCAGTATTACAGATTATATTACAAAAACTACTGACCTCACTGTCACCAAATGTAGTAAAATAAGAGTGTAGCAAATCACATTGTGGATACACAAACATTTTTTTACACTTGCTGAGCTATTGCAGTTTTGACCCTCTTCTGCAGCTCCAGGGGGAAAAGTTGTAGAGCGAGCAAGCCTGTGAATGAAGGGAGAGTGCTGTACAAATCAGAGAAAATTCTATTTCTTGTTAGTTTCAGGGCACTTACTAGTGATGTGCTGGCTTCTAAACCACATCCTAAACTACACAGCCCTGCAGGAAGATTCCATATTGCTGCATTTAGACCAAATTCACATCAAGCACACACGCACACACACACACGCACGCACGCACGCACACACACACACACACACACACACACACACACACACACACACAATTGTTCTTTATCCACCATCCAGACAGAGCAGAGCATGTTTTTAGCCTACAATCCAACCTTACAACATGCACATTTATTATTACCTTGGAGATAGAAGACTAGAAATAAGAAGAAGAAGAGGGGAAATCTGAAGTAAAAGGAAAAACAGGAGAATAAAGACTGAGAAAATGCAGGCACACAATGGCACCACCTCATGCTTACACTTTGTCATAATTTCTGATATAGAGGTGATGCTGATGCTTCAGCTACACAGACTTGGACTGGCCGTGGCAGAGCTTTACAGGCTTCACTCAGTGTTCGTCCAGTTTCTAATTTATATTCGGATGTGTCATAAACTACTTTTTGTGCAAATAAAAAACCTGAAAAGCCAACATCATGTTCCAAACTGGCTCTGGTTAAAAGTGTATCTACAGCTCGAAAATGCTTCAGTCATCTGTACTCATTACTCATCCTGTCCTCCCTTCCTCCATCTGCCTCATTCACTCCTCATGTTCCTGTGTTGGCTAAACACCTCCACTGGCCCATCTCCATCCTCTTGGGCCAACCCTGTTCTCACACCTGCTTCCCATTATAGACTTCATTCAATGGATAGAAAGCAGAACCTCAGCTCACGGTCGTACACATCCTCGTAGCTCAGTGGTTCCTATTTCCTGATGTGTTGGAGTGTGTAAGCTGGTAAAAAGTTCTCTTTTCGTCAAATATCAGTCACATTGTTTGGTTTTAATGCTTGACGCCTTTTCATCAAAGGCCACAAATCAGGGTTTGATTTGAATGTGTAGAGTAGTTGAGAGTTCACCAAGTGTGTGAGAGGGAGGATTTAAATTCTTCTGACACATTCAGCGAAGTCAGTTTTAATGACTATTTGTGATCCAGTGAGTCTAAGAACTTGAGCAGCCTCAAGAGTCGTTAGTTATTAAAATAAAGCAAATGCTTAGTTCTTGATTTTCACCAAGTTATTAGTAAATTGATAATAGGCAAATGTTTTTGAATCATACAGACATTCTAATTACCATTGGCATCAATGAGCAATGGCTGTGTGATGCAGAGTTTACTTTCTGGAGGGATGCATATCTCTCTTTCAAGTAAAATGACGTTGTCTCCCCAAGTTGTTAGCAGTTTGTAGCAAAGCAGTAGAACCCTTTACCGGGTCAATCACTAGCTCATTTTCAGGTGATATGAAGTTTTATTTCAGTGAAGAAAATTGTTTCAATACGGATGGTGCATCTCTTTTCTAACTTTACGTACCTATGCTATTTATTGCCATGGTCTCAGCAATAAGTCCCCCATCAAAAACTGGCAGACATTAAAACTTAAACTAGCTAAAACTTACTATTAAAACTTGCTAAATATTTGTAGCCAAGTTGGCCGAGTATGTCCCCTTCATCAGTCAAGCTATTACCGCTGTGTCCATGAAGTGAAGAAAGAGTTTTAATGACATCTATATGCTTCAACTACTTTTAGATATTTTGTGAGAATAAATCGCTTACCAGATTCTAAGCGGATTCTCTTGCTCTCCTGCCCCACAGTGGACACTGTACTCATTGTTCCTCTTTCCTTTCAATGAACTGACTAACTAACCTCTGTGTCTGCTCAGCATAGACCTACACTGTAGCCCATGACGAAGAGTGGCTGTGAGTGTGTGTGTTTGTGTGTATGTGTGTTTGTTTGTTTACTATGCTTATGTGTGTATGCATACATTATGTCTAACGTATCCCTCTAATTTACTTGTGAAAGACCACAGTTAAAATCAAAAGGATGTAGAGTTCTGCATCTGAGACAGATTTTAGTCATTATAAGACTATGTCACCAAACCACATCATTATGTTGACGCCAGAGTTTAAAGTATGAGCCCCCACCCCCCACCCATGTCTCTCTCTCATTGACTAAACACGAGCCTTCCCAAGGTAGCATTGAGCCAGCTAAAGGGCATGAGTTAATGCCTACATTAAGGACATAGCTGTCTTTTTCAACTAACTGACTCTCTCTCGCGCACACACACACATTCATGCATTTATACACTAATCTGATCCCAGAAGGGAAATTAAGAGCACACTCTGGTTGGTGAATACTTCAACGCATGCATACATGTTAGTTTGTACAAGCCTGTACACCCCTGTAGCAAACTCACACACACACACACACACACACACACACACACACACACACACACACACACACACACACACACACACACACACACACACACACACACACACAAAGGGGCCTGTAGGCATGCAGGGGGAGGTAGAGTGGCGGGCAGCTCATTTGTGGAGAGCCCCAAATGAGCAACTAGTAAAGGGGGACGGAGCCTTGCTCAAGGATGCCTCGGCAGTGCTCCAGAGGTGAGCTAATACCTCCCACTGTCAGCTCACAATCTGGGTGCTTTTTGTGGGGGATTTTTTTGGGGAATCAAAACGCCGATCTTAGGAACATCGGGTGAACCGCTCTACCACTGACCCACTGCCGACCCTACTGAGCCACTGCCGCCCCTAAACTGAGCCAATGCCACCCCATATTACTAGACTTAGAAAAACTTATGACCCTGGGATGACTGTTGCGCTAGAGGTAACCACGAAAGAAAGAGTGTCTTTCTTTAATCCAGAAGTCTGCTACAGGAACCTCTTCACATCAGTATAAAGTTGGTTTTAGCTGCACGCTAATAAATATCAATAAGCCAACATCAATGCTGGGAAGGTCCTAAAACAGTAATGTAAAAAGTGGAAGACTGGAAACAGCTACTCTGCCTACATTTCTTGTGCATGTTTTCAGCTATTTTACAGATACAGACAAACAGAGTAATAGAAATGTGTAACTTTGCTTCATTTGGTTGATTTTGACTTCCAGAAGAGCGGAAGGAGGAGAGGACATGTGACTAGGAGTTACTCAATTTTTTTTTTTACCAAACACTGCCTACAAAAACTTTTTGCGCTCGGTTTTCAATAAGATGAAATGAGCTGCTCTCGTTCCATACAGCTTTGTGACAATATCAGTTTTCCACTCTTAAACTATGGTCCTGTGGGTCCAGTCACTGATTCTGGTTATTAGCATGACCTCACTCTACTCTAGACGCCCAACCACATTCATGTACTGTATGTTAAAGGACGTGTTACTATTGCAACAGCAACCTCTGTGGACTGAGGTGAACCTCTTCAGCTAATACCTCAGGAAATATGACTTTTGACGTATGATTACTTTTAATACACAACACACATACCAACCGCAGACTCAGCCTCAAGCCCTCGCTACTTCTTTTTCTCCATATGGTCTTTTAATTAGAATAAGTGAACCTTAATAACGGAGTCCCAGCTTCGGGACAGAAAATTGGACTAACCTGGATCTTTCAGAGTCGGGGCACTAAAGCAGGGATTTAAATGTAATCTGGGACACCAGTTGACCAAACACACACACACACACACACACACACACACACACACACACACACACACACACACACACACACACACAAACACAAAATCACATAATGCTAATGCCTTCTTAGTCCAGATGTGCTCCAGATTAGACACCTGCGTGTGTCAGGGTGTGTATATTTTATGGCTTTAGATGTTAATCCCTTTTCTGAACCCACCTCACTTCTAAGTGAATAGTTTACACATTGTAGTAAAACTATTTATAATGTATACTCCCATTCATCATGCACATATTTGTGATCATTTGGGTTGAAATATTAAACATTGCCCTTTTGCTCTACCATGATGCCAACATGTGAGTGGTTCTTGGACATAATGTTAACTATGGTTACCATGTTAGTTTCAATATTAGCATGCTAATGTTTGCTTACATCACTTGAGGATCAGTCATGGTCCCAAACCACTTGGACAAGTCTTTACCAAGGTTATTAAAATTCATGCATTTTGAACCATGACTATCTGTAACTTCTTCATGATTATATGAACCTCACGGTGGCTGTGAATGAAAAAGAAGCATCTTCATAATGTTTTTTGGTAATCCAAACAATAGTTGCTACAACCAACTAGCAAACTACAGTATTTTATACTAATGAAAATCAAAACTCTTTGTAATTGGCTCTTTGCTTCCCTTTAGGGTCGATGTATCAACTTCACAAGAGTGAAAGAGGAGTCAGCTGCAGCCAAAGCCCACCCTCGCACCCCGATCCACATACCCTCGCCCCCGCCGCCAGATTACCGTCCAGTGACACGCGCCCCCTCCTCATCACCAACCCACAGCAGCCCAGCTGCAAAATCTCCCCCAACAAACCAGCTGGCAATGGGGCCACCACCCTCTCGTACACCACCGGTGCTTCCATGTCCACCACCATCACGTCCACCACCCACCCTTCGGCCATGAATCTCACAGACAAAACCTTCCTCTTCCATTGTGCCTGCTCTGACACCACAGACTTAAGGCTCTGGTGACCCTTTACGTCCGTTTGAAACTTGTGGTCTTCCCTGCCAAAGAAACTCGAGCTTAAAACCAAATATCAACAGTATTCTTATCCCAGTTGTTCTATACTCCTCTTCAAGTACGGGAATGACTGCCAAGGTACTTGAAATCATTTTAAAAATCCGCCACCTAGTGCGATGCATTTTGTTAATGGCTGTTAGTGTGAAAAGTGAAGAATGAATCTTAAAATAATTGGAAAATGTAAGTATTTGCTGCTGACCAAGCAAATGGGTTGAATCCGGGTAAATATTAAAATTTGCATTGGAGTGTGTGAGATTGGATTGTTGCTGGACAGCAAAGCATGTTGGGATGGAAAATACATAGAGGAATTTTGCAAAAGATGAAATGTTTTCGTTGTCTTTATCAACTACTGAGATAGACCATTGTTGTCGAAAATGTGAAAAGTGAGTTGCTAATCTGAATGGTCCCATTAAACTTATGCAAGCAGAACATTGAATTGGATTAGTGAGTCAAAGGTTATGAAAATTCAACTTTAAAAGAATTCCTTTATTGAGTAAATACGATAAAACACATGTTTTGTTTTTTTTAGAAAAACAATTTTTTTTAACATTTGGACGTTTACTTATTCTCAATACCAAAATGATTGTTTTTCTTTGTCTCTTTAGGATGTTCCAACAACATGCTAACAAATCCCAGCCCTTTATTACAGAATTTATAGTCAATTAATTAAGATGGTCCAGTTCTTGTACCATATCGTGCTGAGAAAGTGTACAGATGTTTTGTGGAAGGTGTGTTACAATGTGTGTTTTTGAATGTTATGTTGGTCGATGTATTTGAGGCTATGGATTTCTTCCATTCCCATATTTTCACGTACGGTAATTGAAAACAACAATGTATTTTTGTTGTTGTTTTCTGTTTTTTTCTGCGCACATAAATGACTCCAGTACGTTTTTTTTTTTTGCTATTTGGATATTGAAACTGATGAACTCAAGAAATCAGGTAAACTTCTCTCTCCGCCTCTTTTATATAAACAAGTTTGATACTGCATTGTGATACAAAAATGTGTGTTTTATGTCTTCAGTTATTATCATCACCTGTCATGTTGCAACTGCAGGGCAGTTCAAAGAGCATCTAATTTATTTTACTCCCTGAGAGAAATAGAGGAGAGTACTTGAGTATCGACAAGGTGTCCAACCGCCAAAATGGACACTGTGAACAGAATTTAGAAACAGAATAGCTAGCCAGTTAAGAGTTTTACCTTTATTTCTCACCTTCTCCGCTGCATAGAAAAAACATTAGTGAAACAGCACATCAATTAAAAAAAAAAAAGTAAACATGGGAATTACCAGAATATTAGAGTATTAGCTCCTTGTTGGCATACAAACAGATGTTACAGTATTAACATTTCTGCATGCTAAATTAGAGGGGAAATGGGATATATATTTTCCTAACATAAACAAGAACAATACTATAAGATTTAATCTTGAGAAAAGAGTTTAAAAATGTTAGTGTTATGGTGTTTGTATTGAGTACCTTCTGGAATTTAATGTCTTTTTGCTGTTTCCTGTGTTGATTTTAATGTAGCTTATTCAGTTATGCTGTGTTATTTTTGTACTACGTGCATTTATAATCTCTGTGACTAGAGACTGAGATAAAAGAAGGTGAACACATTTGTTTCAGTGAAATACCTTTTATTCTGATTTTTGTAACAAAAAAAATCATGCAGGAAATAATCAATTTAATTTTGTTGCATTATTATAACTATCACAAAGAAATTGTTTTTCTGGCAATTGTGCACTATATAAAGCAGAGGAGGATGACAGATCTTACATTTAACTCTTTCAAAAACACACACACACACACACACACACACACACACACACACACACACACACACACACACACACACACACACACATACCTGGTTATTAAAAGTGTTACCTTTAAGGTGAGACTACTAGAAAATTGATTATTTGACTCCATTAGAAAAAGCAACTGGTTACAGATCCTCAAAGTCAGCATCACAATAATATTGTAGGATGTTACATTCTAATTTGGTGCACCATCAAACTGCACAATGGTTTGACTGTTTGCTGTTCTTAAGTTAATAAAAACCTATGAAAGAACATCAGAATGACAGCAGCACTAATGCAGGATCAGTGCTGGATAGGAAGTCATTCTTATTGAGGTGAGACATGATGTTAATCAGTGGGTTTGTTTATCTGTTTGTTGTACACGTATGCAGCAATACTGATGCAGGTATGGTTCTCCCTTGTTGGATGACATGACTTTTTTATGTTATCAATAAAGATTGACTTCCAAGCTTCCACCAAGAGTTTCTCTATGATGTCTGCTTGGATTTGTGCAATACAGCGTCTTGCCAGTCTGGTCATACTTTTTGAGCTCCACCCTTGTAGATTCATACTGATAATTGTCCCATTCACAGTTAGGCCTTGATTCTACCCACACATTCAATGTCAGCCACAAACCTATTTATTTTAACTTATCCATATGAAAGTGATTCTGTGTCCATTTAAATGCTTCTGTTTCAAGATTCAAATTGAGTCACTGGGACAATTGAATATAACAAAATAATTTCTTCGTAATTACACCAATGCTTTCCTGATCCCACAAGCCACAATGTGTGACAATGGCTTGCAGTATAGATGTGCTGAGATAAGTATTTGTATTGTTTATGCTGCCTATACTAAAACACATATTTGATTGTAACTAATCTTAGTTCAGTCAATTTTTATCTTAATGTCAAACTAAAATACTGCAGAAAAATTCCATTGCTTTATGTCAGATACATGTAAAATGTGTTACAAAGTGGCATAAATGAAAGTGATGGAATGCTTTTACACTTACTGTCTGAACACTTTCACCATCAAGCAGCAAAACAAGACTAAGAAAATGTTGAAAAAAAGGGAGTTGATAATGAGTCAAAAGTAAAGGCAAAGGGAGTGTTGACGATCAACAACCAACCATGATTCCAAATCAGCTATAATATTTTTTAATATCTGCTCAGTTTGTAAATTAACAACCCTTTTAACACGATACTTGGCAGTGCTCCTTTTACAGCTTCTTTCTGTTTTCCCCAGGTGACCCAAAAAAATCACTTTTTGCAAGTTTGTAATGGAAATTTTTAGAATTTCTGAAAAGTAACGTGAAACTTGGTAGGCTTTGTAGTCGAGCAAAAAAAACAGAAAATAAAAATGGTTTAGCAAGGAAGCCATTACTTCATTTCCTCCCAGTTTGTCTGTAAACCAGAAAAGTGGTTTTCTGTAGAATATTTTCCTGTTCCCTTAATCCTCTTGAGTCCCTTAGCTGTTGGAGGGTGATTTCCAGTGAACTGTCTTGAAACTGCAATGCTGGGTTAACTCCTGGTTACGGACCTCAAACTAATTTTTCTACCTCTACATCCCTAATGGTCAAGAGACAGTAATAAAGTGGGAGCCTATTATGGCTTTTGGGACTTCAGTTCCAAGGATGTCATTCTGTAACAATCTTGTCTCAGACAGCTCTAATATGTATAAAATAAATCATAAGTCAGACTGTGATGGATTTATACAATCAGAAAAGGCCCCCAGGAGCATTTGCAGTTGGATAATTCTTGAGGAGTCTGTGTTTTTCCTGTCTACATGCGGAGGAGTAAAGGATGTGGGATATTAAAGTAGTCGACTGAATTAGAGAAATGGAGAAAAGAATGGAGAGAATGAGTTGGTCCTCTGAACATACACACCAAGGGTGGAAGAGCTGATCAAAGCAAAAATATAAGAATAGCAAATAGCTGGGACTCTACCTTGCCAAGCCAGATCCCCTTCATCCAACCTATTCTCTTCCATAACGCCATACAGCTCTGTCGTATTAATACTGCAGTGGGTCCTTGAACTATGAATCTACACATTGCTTCTACTGGCGTTACATCACAGCTGACACCAGCGGACTGTCCTCGAGTTTGTGACACAAAAGATACAGAAACAAATAGCACAAAAGAAATTAACCGATTAATTGCAAAAACACTTGGACTCTGCTCTGTTATGAACAAGCAAAAAGATTAGAAGCTTTAGTTTCAAGGTCCAATGTGCCAAATACTTATAGAAGGCATTGTAAACATAGAGCGCATATCCTAGACTGGTACAAATACATGGAACATGGACACAGCATCCTGACTCTCTGTTTCTCTTCTAACTTAATGGGAGCATATTCAGGTGACAGACAACTATTTTCAGTCCATCACTCACTGCTCATCATATTTTTTTCTGGGGCTCTTTAAAGTTTAACAGTACAGTGTCATGGACCTTGTTACATTTGGTTCTATCCAATTTATCGATTAATTATACAGTTTGGGCCAATGGAAAGCCAGAAAGAATATACAAATAACAGAGTTGGGTGGAGTAAAGATGTTATTGATGCCATTAACAAGCATGATTGGGAGGGAAAATATTTTAAGGTAGTTACAGATTCATTCTTTTTTTATGTTCCCATCTGATCAGAGAGAAACTGGTTGAAACAAGCAATACTGTTTTACCCTGTAATGCAGTCCAACTCCTTCAATGTGAGTAAACAGTCCATCAGACTCTAACAAACAAAATCCAATGAAACTAGTCACAACTTTGAAACGGAACACTTTGTTTAAATCTGACTTGCCAATTGACATTTGTTCCTTGTGTAATCACCTTCAACATTTTGCAAAAGCAAGTAACAGGAGTAACAGGTGCAAGCTGTATATTTATTTTTTGTTTTACAAGTGCTGTGCTCTTTAATTTATCCTCGTTGAAAAAAATTCCTCTCCAAGGAACCATCACCTTATCGTGGTGGAGAGGTTTGTGTGCCCTAAGGATCCTGGGAGCTATGTTGTCGGGAGTCTTGTACTCCTGGTAGGGTCACCCAAGGCAAACAGGTCTCAGTTGAAGGGCCAGACAAAGAATGGTTCCAGAAGATCCCATGAAAAGCGGAAAAGGGAAAAATGTGACCCTACCTGGAGGAAGCCCGGGGCCCACGTCTGGAGCCAGGCCTGGACGGAGGGCCCGTCAGCGATCGCCTGGTGGCCGGGTCTGCCACGGGGCCCGGCCGGGATCAGCCCGAAAAGGCAATGTGGACTCTTCCCACCCTTGTGGACCCACCACCCGCAGGGCAGACTGATGGAGTCGGGTGCGCTGCCATATGGGTGGTAGTGACGACAGGGGGTCACGACGGACCAGACCCCGGGCGGCAGAAGCTGGTTTTGGGGACGTGGAATGTCACCTCACTGGCAGGGAAGGAGCAGGATCTTGTGTTGGAGGTGGAGCATTACCAGTTGGTGGGGCTTACCTCCATGCACAGCCTTGGTTCTGGAACCAAACTCCTGGATAGGGGTTGGACCTTGTTCGTTAGGCGCAGGGCGGGTGTGGGGATACTCACAAGCCCCCGGCTGAGCGCCGCTGTATTGGAGTTTACCCTGGTGGATGAGAGGGTCGCCTCCCTATGCCTTAAGGCTGTGGGAGGGACAACTCTGACTGTTAGTACGCACCAATTATCAGTTCAGAGTATTCGCCCTCTATGGGTCCCCAAATGGGGTCCTTGATGGGGTCCCTGCAGGGGACTCCATTGTTCTTCAGGGGGACTTCAATGCACACGTCGGCAATGATGGAGACACTAGGAGGGGTGTGATTGGGAGGAATGAACTCCCTGATCTAAACCTGAGCAGTGTTATGTTGTTGGACTTCTGTACTAGTCACGGATTGTTCATAACTAACACCATGTTCGAACACAAGGATGCTCATAAGTGTACCTGGTACCAGAGCACCCTGGGTCGGAGGTCAATGATTGATCTTGTGATCATATCATCTGACCTTCGACCGTGTGTTTTGGACACTTGGGTGAAGAGAGGGGCAGAGCTGTCAACTGATCACCACCTGGTGGTGAGTTGGGTCTGTTGGCGGAGGAAACCTTTGGATAGACCTGGTAGGCCCAAACGAGTAGTGCGGGTGAACTGGGAACGTCTGGAGGAGGACTCGGTCTGTGAGGCCTTCAACGCTCACCTCCGAAAGAGCTTCTCATGCATCCCTGTGGAGGCTGGGGGCATTGAACTGGAATGGTCGATGTTCAAAGTTGTCATTGCTGAAGCTGCTGCTGACAGCTGTGGTCTCAAGGTCTTGGGTGCCTCAAGGGGCGGTAACCCTCGAACACCGTGGTGGTCATGATAGCCGTCCAACTGAAGAAGGAGGTCTTCAGGGGCATGTTGTCCCTGGGGACTCCTGAAGCAGTTGCAGCATACCGACGGGCCAGAAGGACTGCAGCCTCGGCTGTGATGGAGGCAAAACAGAAGGTGTGGGAGGAGTTCGGAGAGGCCATGGAGAAGGACTATCGGACGGCACCAAAGTTGTTCTGGAGGACTGTCTGATACCTCAGGAGGGGGAAACGGGGGACCATACAAGCTGTATACGGTGAGGATGGGACACTGTTGACCTCGACTGACGAGGTTGTCGGTCGGTGGAAGGAACACTTTGAGGAACTCTTGAATCCAACTACCCCAACTGACCCGTCCTCTGTTGCAGAGGCGGAGCTGGAGGATGATGGGGAATTCGAGTCAATCTCTCGGGGCCGAGGTAGTTAAACAACTTCATGGTGGCAAAGCCCCGGATGTTGATAATATTCGCCCGGAAATGCTGAAGGCTCTGGGTGTTGAGGGGCTGTCACGGATGACACGCCTCTTTAACATTGCGTGGAAGTCTGGGACAGCGCCGAAAGAGTGGCAGATTGGGGTGGTGGTTCCTCTTTTTAAAAAGGGGGACCAGAGGGTGTGTGCCAACTACAGGGGCATCACACTCCTCAGCCTCCCTGGGAAAGTTTACTCCAAGGTGCTGGAAGGAAGGGTCCAGCTGATTGTCGAACCTTGGATTGAGGAGGAACAATGTGGGTTCTGTCCTGGTCGTGGAACAACAGACCAGCTTTTTACTCTCGCAGGGATCCTAAAGGGGGCCTGGGAGTATGCCCATCCAGTCTACATGTGTTTTGTTGACTTGGAGAAGGCGTACGATCGGGTCACCAGGGATATACTGTGGGAGGTACTGCGGGAGTATGGGGTGAGGGGGCCTCTCCTCAGGGCCATCTGGGGCCCTCAGGGCCTCTCACTTTGGGCCTTGTACGCCCAAAGTGAGAGCTGCGTTCGGGTTCTCGGCAGTAAGTCGGACTTGTTCCGTGTAGGTGTTGGCCTTCGACAGAGCTGCGCTTTATCACCAATTCTGTTCATGACTTTCATGGACAGGATATCGAGGCGTAGTCACGGTGAGGAGGGGTTACAGTTTGGTGGCCTGAGGATTACATTGCTGCTTTTTGCAGATGATGTGGTCCTGTTTGCGTCATCGGCCTGTGACCTGCAGCACTCACTGGTCCAGTTTGCAGCCGAGTATGAAGCGGCGGGGTTGAGGATTAGCACCTCCAAATCTGAGGCCATGGTCCCTAGCAGGAAACTGGTGGACTGCCTTCACCGAGTGGGGAATGAGGTCCTTCCATTAGTTAAGGAGTTTAAGTATCTTGGGGTCCTGTTCACGAGTGAAGGAACAATAGAGTGTGTGATTGGACGGAGAATTGGGGCAGCAGGAGCGGTATTGCAGTCGCTTTACCGCACTGTTGTCACAAAGAGGGAGCCACGCCGAGAGACAAAGCTCTCCATCTACCATTCAATTTTCGTTCCTACCCTCACCTATGGGCATGAGCGATTGGTCATGACCGAAAGAACGAGATCGCGGATACAAGCGGCTGAAATGGGCTTTCCCAGTCGGATAGCTGGTGTATCCCTTAGAGATAAGGTGAGAAACACTGCTTTTCGCGAGGGGCTCGGAGTAGAGCTGCTGCTCCTTCGCGTGGAAAGGAGTCAGTTGAGGTGGTTTGGGCATCTGGTGCGGATAACTCCGGGGCGCCTCCTTAGGGAGGTTATTTCTGGCACGTCCAGCTGGGAGGAGACCTCGGGGCAGACCCAGGACCAGGTGGAGGGATTATATCTCAACACTGGCCTGGGAACGCCTTGGGATCCCCCAGTCAGAGCTGGTGGATGTGGCCGGGGAAAGGGAAGTTTGGGGCTCCCTGTTGAAGCTGCTTCCCCCGCGACCCGACTGCGGATAAGCGGTGGAAGATGGATGGGTGGATGATTTTTTTTTTTTTTTTGTGGATTGCTAAGAGAAACTAATGTATATTTGTGTATATATATATATATATATATATATATATATATATATATATATATATATATATATATATATATATATATATATATATATATATATATATATATAATTTGTTTTAATTTTTGTACCTCAGTCAAAGCCATATTTATACAGGCCTAGCATTATCTTAATTTGTGGATTTCAAAATGGGCATCTAGTATAGTTGTGATGTTAATCCAGTGCATATTTGTTTTATCTTTAAATTGTGGACTAAAGATTCCTCCCTTTAATTTGGCATGCTTTTCTTTGTAACATCTGTTTTATTTGTCAGACAGTAGACTAACTGTGGAATTGATGGTTCCTCACACCATGGTGAACACCAGTCAATAGCTGTGCTCTGAGATCATGCAGAACTTCAAAATGGATTAATGACAGAGGCAAATAGAGCCACAAATCTGCTGGTATACAATCTAAATGAGCTGCAGCTGTGTATTTATACTTACAATATTGACAATCCAATCCTGAAACCCTGATATTGTACAGAGCCTTTACATCATACCCAAAGGATATTGTTTTTAAACTAAGTTAAATACAGGCCTATAAACACATGCTGCATTATGTCCCTTTGTAACACTAGCCCTGTGTAAATAAAGAATGTGCAAAAGCTTTTTTCCTGATTTGTAAAACTTTTTTATATCTCATTCCTTAATAGGCAAATTCCATATGAAACCAAACTTCATTTAACCATACTCACTAGTTTGTGATTAAAAGTTCCATAAGTATCTCATAAAGATGTTTTGTACGTTACAAGAGCATTAGCTGATGAATACGCTGATGTACCTCCTCCATTCTCTATGAAGAGTGGTGGAGGTACAGCAGACAAATTACAACTAACAGCCTAGTAAATTTTTTAACAGCCATTATAGACTATTGTAAATGTTAAGTTGTCAGTATTTAATTTATTTTTAACAAACCCACAATGAGTACTCATGATGAGGAGTGCTTAGAAATAAAATTGTTCTTTAACCACAGCGGCTCTACTCCGAGCTCCCTGGTGACTGAGCTCCTCTCCTTATCTCTAAGGGTGCGCCCTGCCACTCTACGGAGAAACTAATTTCAGCCGCTTGTATTCGGGATCTTGTCTTTTTGGTCATGACCCACACCACCCTTTTACAGTCGAGAACCATGGCCTCAGACTTGGAGGTGCTGATCCTCATCCCGCTTTGTCGCAATCAGCTGCAAACCGTCCCAGTGCATGCTGAAGGTCCAGGTTTGATGAGGCCAACAGGACAACGTTGTCCGCTAAAAGAAGATACAAAATTCTTTGGTCCCCAAACCGCACTCCCTCCGGATCCTGGCTGCACCTAAAAATTCTTTCTATAAGGATTAACCGGTGATAGAGGGCAGCCCTGCCGAAGTCCAACATGCACCTGAAGCAGGTCTGACTTACTGCCGGCAATGCGAACCCAGCTCCTGCTTCGGTCATGCAGGGACTGGACAGCACTCAGAAAGCCCCCGTACCCCATACTCCTGAAGCACTCCTGACAAGATACCACAAGGAACATGATTGAATGCCTTCTCCAGATCCCCAAAACACATATGGACTGGTTGGGTAAACTCCCATGAACCATGGAGAGTGTAGAACTGGTCCAGTGTATAGCAACTGGGACGAAAACAGCATTGTTCCTCCTGAATTCACAATGTGACTATTGTTGCTGTTGCTGTTGTTTGTTTGTTTTTGCTTTTCTTTGCATGCTTATTCACATTTCAGTTGAATATACTTTTTTATCACAGTCACACATGAAAGTTTTGGTGGATATTTAGGGAACAAGGAGCAATTTGGTTACCCAAAAGGGCAGCATGTCCATGTGCTCGGGTTCAAGAGGCTGACACACTGGCACGCCATCAAGCTAGCATAATCCTCCACCATTCAGAATCGTGCTAACATGGTGGATGATTGTAGTTTGAAGGGAGAAGGTCAGGTATGGCAGTAAAAAGTCAGCCATAGACCATGAAAAGGGTTTTTATAGAGTTGAACCTACTTACTTGTGGCACACTAGAAAATTTTGACTTCAACTCAAACTTTATTGCCATGATTCAGACCCTTTATGGAGAAATGAAGAATATGGTTAAGGATAACTGGTTTCAGCACTCCTGTTCAAGTCCAGCAAGGCAAGGCTACCCCTTTTAGTGTTCCTCTACTATCTAAACCTGGGGCCTTTTTTTGAAACAGCTGAGAGCAGACCTCTGTGGTTTTATTGTTCCCAGTCATATTTATGCTTGTAAAATGTCTCCAAATGCCCATGACATAGTCACCATTCCAAAACAGATATACTCTATGTGGAATTTTTAGAAAGAAAAAAAAAACTGCAAAACTTTGGTGAGATCTTCTCCCCCAAAGTCAACTAAGAGAAGAGTCAAAATCATACTGTTGGAGCTTGGCTGTAGGAAATCTGACGGTCAGATAAATTCAGATAAATTAATTTAATATTTCCCTCCGAGCATCCACTTTCCGTCCTGGTCTGGCACCAGGTGTGAACCCTTCATGGGAGTCTTTCTACAAGCCACCACCAACAATAAAGGCTGGAGATCTGCAGTGGAAATTTTAATTGGCGCTGCGGCTGTCAACATTTTTATTTTTATTTAAACACAGGAAAAAAAAAATGAGTGCCAGATTTCAAACCACAGCCGGGTCAGGCAAAATGTTGATATGACATAAAAAGAGTTTAAAGACTAAATGAACTGTAAAATGGAAGTCATTTGGGAAAATTTATTTTAACAAGAATCACAATTGACTAAATCATTAAAGAGCAATGGACAACTTGTAAACACTGAAAACCTTTTGGTGTGTGAATGAGGTGAATGAGGTGGGTTCTGTCATCAGTGAGAACCTTCTGTTGAGTCGTTAGCCAGTTTAGTTCAGATTTCATTCGGGTTTTTTAAATCTTTTTCTGTATTATTTATTAGGTTTTGTGTGAATCTTTTTTCTATATGGTTGCATGAGTGTGATTGATCTTTAAATTTGATGTCTGTAAATAAACATTCTTTTTAAAAATTAAAAAAAAACTGTTATCTTTCCTTTCATTTTTCTTTTTGTCTTTCTTTCTTTCTTAAACCAGCCACTGTTAGAGGAGTTCTGTGCAGAGCTACCTCAGGTCTCCACGGAGACAAATTCACAACTCGACCGGCCACTGGAGTTACAGGAGCTCCACACTGCCCTGCAGAACATGCAGGGATAACGATCTCCGGGCATCGATGGTCTGACGGTCGAATTTTATAAAGCCTTCTGGGACATTCTAGCACGTGATATGCTAGAATTGTTTAACGATAGTCTGGCCTCGGGCTCTGTGCCACTGTCCTGCCGGAGGGCGGTTGTTGCCCTCCTGCCTAAAAAAGGCAATCTGCAGGACATCAAGAACTGGCGCCCTGTGTCACTGCTCCGCATGGATTACAAGATTCTGTCCAAGGCTTTGGCTACCAGGCTGAAGGAAGCTATGGAGCAGATCATCCACCGGGATCAAACCTACTGTGTGCCCTGCAGGTCCATGGCAGACAATGTCAGGAAGTCATCACTGATGAAACATCAGTGATGACTTCCTGGTTAGAGAACTCTCTCGACACGGAAAAGTTGTGTCGCCAGTTACCAGAGTCACGTCGGGGTTTAAGTCCCCGCATCTGGGGCATCTCATTTGTCACCGCCGACAGGTTTCCATGATCCTGAACAACAGGACGGAAGAATTCGACTACCGTTTTGTTGTTAGAGTGGACGGCTATGACTACCCGTGGTACGCCACCTCCTCTCGGATGAAGTGTTTTGGCTGCGGAGAGGAGGGACACATTGTTAGCATCTGTCCGAAACGCGCCGGCGATGCTCCGGGTCCCGGTAACATGGCGGCTCGCACCGCCGCTCCGTGGCGTCCCGTTCCGGCTCCGCGGCGCCGAGGCGTCGGGGGCGCGGATCAGAGGGATGCTCCGAGGGGCGAGACTGAGAGTCAGATGCAGGTAGGAGCAGTGAAAACCAGCGGTATCGTGAGGGGGCGGAGTGAAGGTGGGGCAAGTGAGGACGGTGGCAGGGTAGCTGAGAGAGCAGGTGGAGAGATGGGTGAGAGTGGGGCGGCGCCCAGCGAGATGGGTGACGCGGCAGTTGCGGTGGGTGACAATGGGGGGCTGACAGGTGAACAGGGAGTGACTGGAGAGGTAGTGAGAGAAATAGGTGAGAGGATGGAGGTGGCAGGTGTACTGGGTGAGGACAGTACACTGGGTGAGACTAAGGTGGTGACAAGTGCAGTAGGTAACAATAGGCAGGGGACTGGTGATAAAAATGAGAATGTTGAGACAGGAAACCAGACAGGTCCTGAAGATATCACAGACGAGCGTGAGTCTGAATGGATTCCTGCTTCTGCCAGGCGCCGCGGAAAGCGCAAAAATGTCTTGTCTGACCCTGACGGACGTAAAACTGGTCGACTAGAGAACACACCGAGTGTTCCAGACAGTAGTGACAGTGATGAATGTATGTCTGACTGCAGTGACCTATCTCACACTCCAGTCACTGCCAGTCAAAACCACGATTTGTACCCTGAAAAAATGTTTAAATTGTTTTTACAACAAACTAAAGGTATGAGAGGTCTGAACCTGGAACAGTTTTTTCCTGATAAATTGATTTTTTATAATTCGGCAAAACAACTTATTCAAAACAGAGCAACATCAGAACTCAGTGACCAAGAGATATACCTACTCAAAAAGAAAATGAGCAAAGTCCGTAAACAACTGAGGTTTGATGGGGCTGTCTGTGTGTAGCTACTTTAAGGTACTTTTAACTTTTTCCCTTATCATGGATTATTTTAGAGTGGGGACATTAAACGTAAATGGAGCCAGAGAGGAAAGGAAAAGAGCACTAATTTTTGACACAGCAAGGAGGAAAACTATTGATGTTCTGTTTTTACAAGAAACACACAGTGATGACAACAATGCGGTGGACTGGATGAAGGAGTGGGAGGGACAGGTGATCCTGGACCACAACACCACGCTGAGTGGTGGAGTGGGCTTCTTGTTCTCTAGAACTTTTAACCCAACATCTCTAGAAATCGAGCATGTCGTAAAGGGGAGGTGTCTCTTAGTAAAGGCACATTTTGAACACCGCACCCTGGTTTTTGTAAATATTTATGCTCCAACAAACGGTGCAGAAAGGAAGGGCTTTCTAGAAATAATACAAGCTAAGCTAGATAGCTGTGGTTCGGAAGACTTTTTAATTTTGGGTGGGGATTTTAACTGTACTGAGGATGGGATGTTAGACCGTAACCACGCGGAGCCTTACCCAGCATCCCAACACACTCTGAAACGGCTGGTCTCTTCTCGCGGCCTAGTGGATGTGTGGAGGAGGATGCATCCAGACTGCCGACAGTACACTTGGTCCCACCTGACAGAAGGCAGGGTGTCTTTAGCCAGGCTGGATCGCTTTTACTGTTTTAAACACCATTTCAATGCTTTCAAAGACTGTAATATAATGCCAGCTGCTTATACTGATCATTCTCTGGTTTCATGTCGCGTTGTGATGGGAAATATTTTACCTAGGAGTGCATACTGGCATTTTAATTCAACTTTAGCTTTGGACAGAGGCTTTAGAGAGATCTTCAGTTATTTTTGGAGCACTTTTAGACTTAGAAAAGCTGATTTTACCTCTCTTAGCCAGTGGTGGGACTATGGCAAAACAGAGATAAAAGTCCTGTGCCAACAGTATACTTTGAACGTCACACGAGACACCTGCCGGTCTATGAAACACCTAGAGGCTGAAATTGTGGAGTTGGAGACAAGCGCTTCCACAGGAAATCAGAGGTGTACTGAAATCCTCAAGTCCAAAAGAATGGCTTTAGCCGACCTGTTGGATACTAAAGTACAGGGTGCCCTAGTTCGATCCAGGGTACAAAACATCACCGAGATGGATGCTCCCTCTAGCTTCTTCTTCGGCCTGGAAAAAAAGCATGGACAGACCAACGTGATTCACTCCCTGCTGTCTGACACGGGACAGGAGCTGACAGAGCCTGGACAGATCAGAAGGCGAGCTGTGAGTTTTTATTCATCTTTGTATGACAGTGAATACCGGGAAAACCAGCCACTGTTAGAGGAGTTCTGTGCAGAGCTACCTCAAGTCTCCACGGAGACAAATTCACAACTTGACCGGCCGCTGGAGTTAGAGGAACTCCACACTGCCCTGCAGAACATGCAGGGACGACGTTCTCCGGGTATCGATGGTCTAACGGTTGAGTTCTATACAGCCTTCTGGGACATTCTAGCACATGATCTGCTGGAAGTGTTCACCGAAAGTCTATCCTCAGGCTCTTTGCCACTGTCCTGCCGGAGGGCGGTCGTTGCCCTCCTGCCTAAAAAAGGCAATCTGCAGGACATCAAGAATTGGCGCCCTGTGTCACTGCTCTGCACCGATTACAAGATTCTGTCCAAGGCTTTGGCTACCAGGCTGAGGGGAGCTATGGAGCAGGTCATCCACCGGGATCAGACCTACTGTGTGCCCGGCAGGTCCATGGCAGACAATGTCTACCTAATTCGCGATGTTTTGGAGGTGTCCAGATCATTGGGTATAAACGCTGGTCTCATTTCGTTAGATTAGGAAAAGGCATTTGACCGTGTTGAGCACAGCTTCCTCTGGACAACCATGGAGAGGTTTGGGTTCAGCACCGAGTTCATTGCCAAGATCAAGGTGTTGTACAGTGACGTTGAGAGTATTCTGAAGTTTAACGGCAGTTTGTGTGCCCCCTTCGGGGTGCATCGGGGCATCCGGCAGGGTTGTGCCCTGTCTGGGATGCTCTATGCACTCTCTCTGGAGCCCCTCCTCTGTAAAATTCGCAAAAGCATTGATGGTTTGATTTTACCTGGTGTTAGAGAGAACATTCTTTTATCTGCCTATGCTGATGATGTTGTTGTTCTTATAAAAAACCAAAGGGATATTAATGTTCTGGTGGGTTTGACAAACTCATTCAATGTTTTAACTGCTGCAAAAGTAAACTGGAACAAAAGTGAAGCCCTTGCTGTTGGCGAGTGGCATGGCAACCTCCCAGTTCTTCCTCAAAACTTGTGTTGGAAGACTGATGGTCTCAAATATCTCGGTGTGTACCTGGGAGATGAGACAACAACCAGGAAGAACTGGGAGGGCGTCATTGACAAAATAGAAGGGAAACTTAAAAAATGGAAATGGTTGCTCCCCAGAATGTCGTACAGAGGTCGAGTTTTAGTGATAAACAATCTGGTAGCCTCGCAGCTGTGGCACCGCTTGGCCTGTATGGACCCCCCATCAGGGTTTCTAGCCCAAATCCAGACCAAACTTGTTAACTTTTTCTGGGATGGGCTGCATTGGGTGCCTCAAGGAGTGTTGTTTTTATCAAGAGAGGAGGGAGGACAGGGCCTCATCCACCTGGCTAGCAGAACAGCCACGTTCAGATTACAGTTCATCCAGCGGTTTCTGACCGGACCAGCGGATCTGACGTGGAGAGAGGTGGCCGGCTGCATATTCAGACGAGTGAGCCACTTGGACCTGGATGCTGCACTGTTTTTAATGGACTCTAAGCTTCTAAAGTTAAATGGTTTGCCTCCGTTTTATCATGGTGTTTTTAAGTCGTGGGCCCTTTTTAAAAGCAGCCCAGGAAAAAGCTCTAACTCTTTGTTCTGGTTACTGAGGGAACCATTAGTGCATGGGGCCAGGCTGGACGTCTGCAGTGGAGCCACACCTGGTCTGTCTGCAGCGCTTTGCAGAACCAGGACCGTGACCCTCCAGCAACTGGTAGACAACACCGGGCCTGCGCTGGCGGATGCCCAGGCTGTGAGCTCCCTGCTGAACATCCAGTCCACCAGGGTGGCTCAGAGGGTGCTACAACTGTGGAGGCAAAGACTTTCCTGGAAGGAGAAAAGCCTCCTCCTGGACTATAGTACAGGGACTGTACCAGACAGCAAAGATCCTTTCCCAGAGGTCCACATCAGTCCCCTGTTTGGAGAACTGGAGGGTCCTCTCCTCGGAGATGAACGACAGATCAGCCTGCACACGGCCAACAAAAAAATACTGTACAAACAATGCGTAAAAGTAATCAACAAGAAAAACCTGTGTAACAGAGCACCTACTACCTGGGCCAACAAGATGACGGGAAATGGACCTGACCCGCAGTGGAGACTTCTGTACAAACCTCCCCTCAAGAAAAAAACAGCCGACCTCCAGTGGAGGATTTTGCATGGTGCCGTCGGTTCCAATGCTTTTGTCTCTGTTTTTGCCCCTGCGGTGTCCAGCCAGTGTCCCTTCTGTCCTCTTCAGGAGACAGTCTTCCATACTTTCAGTGAGTGTGGGAGACTTGCAGTGCTCTTCACTCTTCTAACGAATGTTTTTAACTTGTTCAATGAAAACTTTAGTATCAGGAAATTCATCTACGGTGCTGGGTACAATAGATCGAATCAGAGAAAGTGGCAGCTTTTAAATTTTATTTCTGGGGAGGCAAGACTTGCAATTCATGTAACCAGGAAGAGGAAAATTGAAAACAATACCGCTCAAGAAGCAGCTACTGTTTTTTGCTGTAACATCAGATGTCGCTTAAAACTAGAATTTGGTTTCTATAAATTGACAAAAGACCTGAATAACTTTAGGAACATCTGGTGTTACAAAAATGTCCTATGCACTTTAGTTGATGACCACCTCACTTTTGCAAACTTCCTGTTATAATGGACTAATTCTTATATTGTATTTCCCTTTGTTTCTTGGTGTTTAATGATTTTGAGTGTTTAGTGTTTTTGAAATTTCATCTAATGAAAATTTGTAAAATGTTCTAAATGTTCTAAATGTTCTAAATGTTCTAAATGTGATTGAAGTTTGTTTGGAAAAGATGTTCTGAGGCACTTAAATGCTTTCATCTAATGTAAAACTGCAAAATGTTTGAATGAGATTAAAGTGTTTTTGCAAAAATCAAAAATCTTTCTTTTTTTCTTTCTTTCTTTCTTTGTGTTGGAAGACTGATGGTCTCAAATATCTCGGTGTGTACCTGGGAGATGAGACAACAACCAGGAAGAACTGGGAGGGCGTCATTGACAAAATAGAAGGGAAACTTAAAAAATGGAAATGGTTGCTCCCCAGAATGTCGTACAGAGGTCGAGTTTTAGTGATAAACAATCTGGTAGCCTCGCAGCTGTGGCACCGCTTGACCTGTATGGAACCTCCATCAGGGTTTCTAGCCCAAATCCAGACCAAACTTGTTAACTTTTTCTGGGATGGGCTGCATTGGGTACCTCAAGGAGTGTTGTTTTTATCAAGAGAGGAGGGGGGACAGGGCCTCATCCACCTGGCTAGCAGAACAGCCACGTTCAGATTACAGTTCATCCAGCGGTTTCTGACCGGACCAGCGGATCTGACGTGGAGAGAGGTGGCCGGCTGCATATTCAGACGAGTGAGCCACTTGGACCTGGATGCTGCACTGTTTTTAATGGACTCTAAGCTTCTAAAGTTGGAAGGTTTGCCTCCGTTTTATCATGGTGTTTTTAAGTCGTGGGCCCTTTTTAAAAGCAGCCCAGGAAAAAGCTCTGACTCTTTGTTCTGGTTACTGAGGGAACCACTAGTGCATGGGGCCAGGCTGGACGTCTGCAGTGGAGCCACACCTGGTCTGTCTACAGCGCTTTGCAGAACCAGGACCGTGACCCTCCAGCAACTGGTAGACAACGTCGGGCCTGCGCTGGCAGATGCCCAGGCTGTGAGCTCCCTGCTGAACATCCAGTCCACCAGGGTGGCTCAGAGGGTGCTACAACTGTGGAGGCAAAGACTTTCCTGGAAGGAGAAAAGCCTCCTCCTGGACTATAGTACAGGGACTGTACCAGACAGCAAAGATCCTTTCCCAGAGGTCCACATCAGTCCCCTGTTTGGAGAACTGGAGGGTCCTCTCCTCGGAGATGAACGACAGATCAGCCTGCACACGGCCAACAAAAAAATACTGTACAAACAATGTGTAAAAGTAATCAACAAGAAAAACCTGTGTAACAGAGCACCTACTACCTGGGCCAACAAGATGACGGGAAATGGACCTGACCCGCAGTGGAGACTTCTGTACAAACCTCCCCTCAAGAAAAAAACAGCCGACCTCCAGTGGAGGATTTTGCATGGTGCCGTCGGTTCCAATGCTTTTGTCTCTGTTTTTGCCCCTGCGGTGTCCAGCCAGTGTCCCTTCTGTCCTCTTCAGGAAACAGTCTTTCATACTTTCAGTGAGTGTGGGAGACTTGCAGTACTCTTGACTCTTCTAACAAATGTTTTTAACTTGTTCAATGAAAACTTTAGTATCAGGAAATTCATCTACGGTGCTGGGTACAATAGATCGAATCAGAGAAAGTGGCAGCTTTTAAATTTTATTTCTGGGGAGGCAAAACTTGCAATTCATGTGACCAGGAAGAGGAAAATTGAAAACGATACCGCTCAAGAAGCAGCTACTGTTTTTTGCTGTAACATCAGATGTCGCTTAAAACTAGAATTTGGTTTCTATAAATTGACAAAAGACCTGAATAACTTTAGGAACATCTGGTGTTACAAAAATGTCCTATGCACTTTAGTTGATGACCACCTCACTTTTGCAAACTTCCTGTTATAATGCACTAATTCTTATATTGTATTTCCCTTTGTTTCTTGGTGTTTAATGTTTTTGAGTGTTTCGTATTTTTGAAATTTCATCTGATGAAAATTTGTAAAATGTTCTAAATGTTCTAAATGTTCTAAATGTTCTACATGTTAAATGTGATTGAAGTTTGTTTGGAAAAGATGTTTTGAGGCACTTAAATGCTTTCATCTAATGTAAAACTGCAAAATGTTTGAATGAGATTAAAGTGTTTTTGCAAAAATCAAAAAAAAATCTTTCTTTCTTTCTTTCTTTCTTTCTTTCTTTCTTTCTTTCTTTCTTTCTTTCTTTCTTTCTTTCTTTTCCTTCTTTCAGCTCTCTCTCTGGAGTGAAGAAAACTGAGGCCCATAGGAATGTGCTGATGGCTGACTGTTTCATCTTGGTCTCACATTACCGCCCAGACTGAACCTCAATGACCCCCCCCCCCACAGACACACACACACATACTCACACACACTCACACACACTCACACAAACACACACGCACACAAACACACACACGCAGACACACACACGCACACACACTGGTATTTGTCATTTTGTCTATATTTGGATTGCCTAGTTTCCAGGGTAACTGGTGCTCCATAGGACCATATTCATTACTTCTGATCCTCTATACACTACTGCACAGAGGACCCTGTGATGCTTGGCTCTGCAGATTCATTTTTACTGTAATCTAATAAAGGCAAGTTAATATCAAGGTGCTTATAAAAACACCACTTGCATATGAAACAATGAAAATTTTCCAATTACTGTATGGTGCTTTATATTTCATGACCAGGTATTGTCTTTGTTATATTCTATGTGAAAGGCACTTTCCCAAGAGTAAAGAAGAACAAAATTACGGAAATAAAGTTATTGTCGGTTAATTTTATCAAAGTACAATATTTCATACAGTACTTCTTTGGGGTTTTTCTTACCCACAACAGACAGCTCTTTTCAGCAAAAAGAAATGTGCACAGGTTGCTATGTAAAATTATTGACTAGCCAGTGAACATGGTGGAGCATTTAGCCAGTACATTTCAGCCAAATATTTCACTCAGAAATTGCCAAGAACACGGCTGAAAAGAGAGAAGATGTTGGTCATGTGTTCATTAAGTGAACAGAAAAGCCAATGACTTTTGACTGCTGCTTCTGTGTCAGCAGGTATTTAATAGTTTACAAGTCAATTATACCACTAGATGTCTTATGTTACTGTATGACATGACAGTGACATGCGGTGAGGTTCATGGCTGATGAGGCACTGATTGAATCATAATTAGATTTACAAACATATGAACCTACAGTGTAGCTTATTTGTTAATAACTGTGGACTATCTGACTGTGAGACAAACCCTGTCTTTGATTATATTGATAACTTAAGTCAGTACATTTTTTGAATTTCATTGTTGTTTTTCCATTTCCAGTAACATCTCTGGTAACATTCTCTAGCATAAGCCCCTATTCTGGACATTAACTGTCCAATTACAATTTCATAACTGTAACTAAGAGATCTTTGTACTGTTGTAGTTTTATACACGCGGACGTGTATGAAGTTGCTGTCACAGCAGTACTCCACAAAATGTTAGCAAGCCAAGAAGCTTGTTTTGTTGCCTCACAGTGACCTAGGACACATTACTGTACTATTCTGTAATATAATACTGTTTCATAATTTTTCATAATGCTATTGCCAGACAAACACCGGTAACACCTCCTTCACAGAGGTGAAAATCCATTGCAATTAAAAGTTAAAGTTCAGTGCAAAAGTAATTCATTGATTAAATAAAGATCAGTCTAAATTTGAAAGAACTAAGCGTTTTAGCAGATCAAATTCTGTTCCAGAAGCATGAAGAAAAGAAGATAAATGGCTCTCCTCCATAGTTCATTGTGGACAGAAAACAGACCTAATCCAAATGACCATGGTGGTCTGAAATGGAGAAGCAAATCAGGAATGTATTCCTTGAATTCAGCACTTGCAACCTTCATATCATGTATCAAATGTAGAGATGTGCAGGTGAGTTTAGTTTACTGTGAAATCTGTGACTCATACTTTCCAGCCTTACAAAGAACCATGGTTCTTTGTAGAACCATGGTTCTTTGTACCATTTTTATCATTAAAACTGTAGAAAAAGAACAAGAAAAGAGGAATACAGTAAATAAAAAAAGCACACATCACTGTTTTTATTAAGCTTCTCTGTGGGCATAGACAAACCAGTGACCAGAAGTTAGATGAAAATGGAGCAGCTGCAGTGGCAGCTCAGCTTTGCAGAGCATTGAAAGGAATTACAGTTCTGTGATGCAAACGTGGCACCATGAGCTGCCCTCAACACCCCCCAACACACGCACACACACACACACACACACACACACACACACACACACACACAGAGTTTCCCCTCCCTCCGTTTCCCTGCCAAAGCCAACAGGACCACTCGGGCCCCAGGGGCAACTTGTGTGGCACAGAGCCCCCATCTCCTCCTACACTTTTCCAGCCTTTCCTCCTTCTTCCATATATTTCTCATTCCTTCAATAATGTCCCTCATGTCAAAACCTCTGACATCCACGTATCACCAGGACAATTATTTGAAGAACTGCTCTTGCACTATCTGTCATGTTGCCTCAATCGAGCATTATTGTACTTTTAAAACTTTTATTACTGTGCCTCCCCCCTGACCAGGAAGCAGAAAGAACAGTGTAGGAGTCTTGTAGGAGACTCCTACACACGTATGAAAACATATATGGAGCGAGTTCACACGGATCGGGAGAGAGAAGAGTGAAGTGGGATGAAGATTGAATTAAAAAGGGATTTTAGAAGCAACACAGCTATTGAGATAAAGCTGAATGCATTTCAACCAAGAAAAATGTTGTCCCAGTGTTGAGTTAAGATGTTTTATGAGTGTGTTTCAGTCTCTGCGAAGGTTTGATCATAGTCTGTACAATATCTCATGTAAAAATGTTCCTCACAGGTTTTACATATGGTACATGAGACCTACTAATGTGCAATAATCATCATAATTAGGGGCCTGTATGGAAATGATTGGAATGGACTTAACCAAATTGTTAATGTTATGCTAATATTGTTTCACCGCTAAATGTATTTCAAATCTGTTTGATCTGTGTTAAACGTTCTTATTTTAATGTGGTCAGACTTTCAACAAAGCCAGGCAGTCACATAATGTTTTGGTCAAAAATCTACAAGATTTATAGCACAGTCGTCAAATTAAAGTGGAGGCAGATCTAGATTCTCATCCAACATCACAGAATTTTCAAGTGTTCAGTATTCAGGTGCTATAAAGGGATTTGTAGGCAGACACTGAAGACATTACCAGAGAGAGGGGCAGTGAGGTAACCGGATACAGGTCTCAATTTTACATGATGAGCAACATGAGGACACCCACAGTCTGCAGAATGTGCTTCACTTAGTTGATACTCATCTCACAAACATGTCCATATGCGAACTGTCTTTCCCAAATGTTTGAGGTATTTTGTAGACCTAGTAAACCCTTCATCATACATATTTATCTCACATTGAAACTAAATGGAAGAAAATTGAGTGTTGTGAAATTTTTATCTTGCATTTAACTGCAATGATCCAGCACTGAACAGTCTAGAGTTCATTTGATTGTTTCAGCAATGTTTAAACAGCTGTATTTTGGTGGCACTCAACTCTTGCATAGCAGAGAAGAAATGTATTTAGGTGCTGCTGACACAAGGTTTATGGAACCAAATGATTTTCAGCTTGTTTCATTATGCCATTTTTTATGGGGCTGTCATCATAAGAGGAGAGATGGAATCTAGATAGAGTTCATTCTAGGTTTAAGTAACGCAATTTCCAAATAAAATTTGGTCTAAAACACTGACAGAATTTATATCAAGTGTAGGTGTGATATGTCTCAAGTTCTTGGACAGAAACAGTGACTTCTTGGAGTCGAGTCATCACTTTGGGGTCTCATGGAAAGGCTTGATGGTTCCCGCCTGGTTAAGCTATCTAGTCACTAGCAGTAACCTTTATACATACTGTACTACCATGTATAATGGTGCTCAGCTGTGCCCCTAAACCTGAACATTACTTTGATTTGTCTGTATCCTGCTAGAAAATATATGAAAAAGATGTAGGTTGAGAATTAAAAAAAAAAAACAACATACAAACTTTTTTTTAAAATGGTCAAACACACAATTTTAGCATATTATCACATTTCAGGCAAGTCAGTTACAAGTTGAAGTGACCCAAATCCTCAGTCCCAAGACAATAAAATAAAAAATAAAACAACTTTCAAAAAAAAAACCCCAAACTATCACATTGAATTACTTAGAAACACAATTTGAATCAAACTTCATGAGCATGGCTTTTTCCTCAGCAGTGTAGATGCCATCACCAACCACAGAACAAAAATATACAGCTGTGCAATTTGATAGGACTACATCTAGTGGCATAAATGACAATTTTTCCACTATCCTACCATGTCATGCGGTTTGGATGGTGAATTATGTAGGCCAGCAGTTATTATGCTGAGAGTGTTGGTGAGTCTGTTTGTGTGTTTCCATCAAAACTTTAGCAGACCCTTTTCTGATTTATGTTAAGTAGAAAACAACCATAATCATTGCCACTCTCTCTCTATCTCTCTTTGTCTTACCCTGCCCTTATTTTCCTTTTATTTCTTTTCCACCCAACCGGTCAAAGCGGATGGCCACCCAAAAGAGTCTGGGTCCTGCCCAGAGTTTCTTCCTCAACGAGGGAGTTTTTTTCCCAGCCAGTCGCTTATGCTTGCTCTGGAGGGTTCAGTTGTGTCTGTTAAAGTGCTTTGAAATGTCTGTTGCCACGATTAAGCACTATATAAATAAAACTTGATTGATTGATTGATTAATTGATTGATTGATTGATTGATTGATTGATTGATTGATTGATTGATTGATTGATTGAAATGTCAATGATTTTATCACAAAAGTAAAACAGAATGTTTACAAAACTCTCCAGAGGACATTATTTTTAATGTATCAGGATCCTGTCGAGCTACACAATGACAGTAACATTATGACAAAGACGAAGTGAAAAGAAAGATGGCATTTACTTATTCTTTTATGAGAAAGTTTTGGAGAAAAGCATTTCTGTTTAACAGCCAAACTACACTTTTCCAGTCAGAGCAACATTTGTCTGACCTCCCTGCAACTACTCCCTCACTTTATACCTCCTGCTGTGGGAAAATCTGGTAAAGCTCATATCAGCATTTAATACCCTGTAGAAATCAGGAGATTTCCCCTAAACTGCAGTCTGGTACAGTTAAAGCCCCGAGACAGTCTGCTGATTAGAGTGTTGCTTCCTGATTGGCTGTGAGGAAGGGATTGGGGATGAGGGAATGGTCCCATTGGCTGTCAAGGATTTAAGCAGTTTCACCTGCATGTGGCACACTTGGCCAGCTTAGCAAGGGGTTAGTGTCCAATGCAAGTCTCAGACATGGAGCTGGTGTCTTGGCTCAGGCAGATAAAGAGGCTGTCTGGTCAGTGTGTTGATCCTGGACACACAGCTCAGGTAATTGTGTGTCTGGTTCCATGCTAATAAACATTTCCTCTCATGTGCAGCTTCATATTATGTGATAGTTTAATGTAAAGATTTATTATAAGTTACAGCAGTTGAGAAAAACAGGTTTTGTGTATCCTGATTCCTGTTGTTTTAGAGAGTAGCTGCAATGACCCTGGATCTCCAGCAGAGGCAGGAAACACCTGTTGCATCATGTCCAGTGATCAGTGACCTGATCCCTCCTTTCTGTGTAATATAAAGTCTGACACAGAAAGGAGGGATCAGAAACGAGTAAAGATGTGTGTATGTACAGCTTTACTCCAACATTCCATTTTTCAGTTGTGAATCTGTCAGTATGAGAGTTTATCCTTACGACTTTGTTGAATGAATGTGTTAAAATATCCAGAGACATTTTAATGCAGTATGTGCTGTTAATAAATGAATTAGCTGGGCTAGCAGCATTAGCTAATCCTTTGCTAATGTTAGTCACACTGTTGTTTATGTGGCGCTTCTTATTCATGGGAAAACTGGATGTAATACTGTTTTGTTTTTTTTATATATTATTGTGCTAATGGGTCTGCATTACTTAGCATGTTTACAGTTTGTGTTGCAATAAAAGCTACATGTTGTAATATGTTATGAAGTGAGCAAAATGACAGAAGACTGAGTAACATGTTAGGATGATGAATTTGGGTTTCTTTCATTGTGATTATCTAGCATTATTGATAGGATCTGAGGAAAGCATGTGTCAATTCCTTTCTCATTACACAAACCATAACACAGGTTCCACATTCTAAATTCTGAAATTAATTTTAGGATCAACTCATCCAACTTTGTGTGGTATTGAGTATTTTCAGATTTGCTGCTATTTTTGGTTGAATATAATGTAATTTTCCTGACATCTGCACATCTATGTTTAATAAACAGCATTTAAATCAAGAACAGGTCCAATGTGATTATCATTTCAGTAATACCTCCTTTATGCTTTACTCTAAAATCAAACTCCTCCATCAGTCATGCCCACATTAAACTAGCACAATAGTTTTAGTTACCAAATAGTTTAGTACACAAGGCAAATTAAGTCATACCACTGAAAATTAGTTGGCATAAAAATACACATTATAGCTATTTCAAAAATGTATAGATATTTATGTATTACTTATTTATTTGAAATACTACAGGAAAAGTATCACACATTATTGTTTTATACATACTTTTTAACATCCACAAAATGATAATATGTTGGGTCATGTTAACCCCACATCACTGAAAGTGTGAAACATCCTCTCTCACACACACACACACACACACACAAACACACACACACACACACACACACACACACACACACACACACACACACACACACACACACACACACACACACACACACACACACAGCTAAGCCCTGTAAACCTGCTTCCTCTTACCACTGGCTTGTGACGTTGTGTGTCAGGCCATCGGGTGATTAGGTTCACAGTTGTAGTTTACAGTAAAAGGTATTAAATGACTCACATAGCATTAGTTTAAGCGTTAGGTAAGTGGCTTAGTCCCCCATCCTTTTAATTAGAGGATTTTACGTCCTTGTCTAATTTTGTCAGTCCTGTGTTATTCTGGACAGAAGTCTGCATAACAATCTCCTGCATCTATCTGACAGAGAGCACACGCTAGTCTCAAAAACATTTTGATGACTCATGAATGACCTCCAGATCCTGTAAATAACCATCACAGTCTGCTACGCACATCAACAGGGATATCAGGAGGACACTGATCCATTAAGAGCACCGATGGATAAATGACAACAGATTTATCAGAACATTTTCTTCTTAACTGTTGACTGCTGTCCTTTAGAGACTTCTGTCCCACCAAGCAGTTGCCTCAGCTTTCTTTTTACTTTTTCATCATCATTCAGCACAATTAAATTAAATCTGGAATTTACACCACAATCAAAAACTTGCAAATAAAGACAAATCAAGTGATAGACCTCACAAGTTATGGGTAACAATCAGTTTCACCATGGCAGTTGGTGTTGCAGCAATGAATTATAATGCTAATTAGAATTATATCATTTGGAGTGTATTTGACAGATTTGATGTAAATTTTAAATGTAGAGGTTTTTCTGCACGGAGACAAGCACCGAAAAAAAATGTTTGACAGAGGCATGTTTCAAAAAACATTCAGAGTAAAATGAATATCTGATTATGGGTCAAGTTGTGTCCAAGCCCTCCTGCAGCCCTGCTAGGACAGAGTCATCTTGGGCCTGTCAGCTGGCAAAACAGTGCAGAATAAGGCTGACTGGGCGAATGACCACAAACAGCGTTAAATTCCACCTTCAATAAGGTCTTTTTTCAGGAACAGTGCACCACAACTCTCAAGAGAACCTGTGTTTACTGAATTTGCAGTGACTAAGAGAAAGAAAAGACTGTTTTACAGCTCTGTATCCGTATATTGGAATCAGTTCCTAGAAAACATGAAACATGACAGTAAGGATAGGAAGAGTTGGTTTAAAAGCCATGGCTGAAAATGAGAATAACTTCAGTTATCTATTTATTATGACAAAATGCTGAGCAGTTGATCTAATTTCTGCTCCAAACTGTAAACTGATGTGCTGAAGTGTTTAAATATCGACATCATTTAAACCACCAATTTTGATTCTGCGTTCACACCTGTATCAAATAGGCATTTAGAGAAATGTTACGGCAATTTCCTCAACAAATATCCTAAAAACTATTTAATTTCTTCCGTCTCTTGAATTGTCTGAGGTTGCACTCAAGGAACATAGAACTTGCAGACCGTGTGTGTTGTGCCTCAAGCAGTCCCTTTCTATGTACTGTATTCAGTTCTACAGGTTTTCAGTGAGCCTCAGTTCCCTCAGACACCGCCATAAGACCAGAGTGACATCTGGTGGTAAGGATGAACATCTTGTGCAAGGAAGAATACAAATGAATCAGGTTTGTACTTATTTTACTTCTACAGTATATTTACTCTATATCATCTTTCTAGTCACGTTTTACCATGTTTTATGTAGAGTACTTACATTTTAAACAACCTTTTATCTGTAAATTGCGTGAAAGCTCCTTTACAACTTGTTAACACATTAGTGAGGGAATGTACTGTATTTTATCAATATTAGAGGTTGGTGTTGAAATTTAAATGGTATTTTTCCAGACTAGCAGTTGATGCAGAAGTTTGAAGTCTGTCTCCCAGTGACCACTGGCTCATTGTTTGGAGATACCAGCCTCAGTAGCCCCTTGGTGCTGTCTCCCTCCTCAGCTCCCAAATCTCTACTCTGCTTTACACCTTTCGCTACTGTGAACACCTTTTGCTAATGTGAACACAGAAATATTCATTGGGGTCTCCTCTGCTCACTGTAATGCCAATAAAACTGAGTAGGAACACAACTTATGTATATCTAGGGAGTCATGTTATTATGTTCTCCACATTTACAATGCAAAGAGAAAGAGAGCAAATCCTTCTAAATTTTCTTAAATTTATGCATAATTCATACCATATAAATGGTCCCAAATGTCAGTAAAAATATAGACATTCACTAACTGTTTCCCAGCACCTAATATTTGTGAGTTTAGTCTACACTAAATGAGCTCCATGTCAGGATGGGCAGTTTCCCTCTCCCTTCTCCCTCCTGTTTTCCTCATCTTCCCTGTGTGAATTGGTTTGTATCTTGGGCATGTGGCTGTCTGCTCCTTTATTCACTACTGAGATAGTTAATTATTTCATTGTGAGCAGCTTCATAAAAATAACTATGCCTCCTGCTTTTCTTAACTGTCAGAAGATTCTGACGTTGCTTCACTCTTGACTGATTCTGTGGTTATCTAAGGTTACTCGTGGGGCAGAAATCCGCATGAATGTGTCCTCATGCTCTACTCATAAACAGTACACTATCAGACTGCAGTCCTGCTGGCCCTAATAAAGTCAAGGCCACCCACACAGAGTACAACAAAACATGTGTCTGTACACATTTCTATGCTTTTTTAAAATTTTAATTTAATATACTGGTTTGATCCCCGAAGGGAAATTAAGAACACACACTCTAGCTACTGATTACAAACGCATGCATACATATATATTTGTGAGTACAGGCCCCTGTATCACACACATACACAAAGGGGCCTGTAGGCATGCAGGGGAGGTAGAGTGGCAGGCAGCTCCTTCTTGGTGCGCCTCAAATGAGCAATTTGTAAAGGGGACGGCACCTTGCTCAAGGGTGCCTCAGCAGTGCTCCGGAGATGAGCTGACACCTCCCACTGTCAGCTCACCTCCGGGTATTTTTGGGGGGGTGGGAGCGGGAATCGAACCGCCGATCTTAAATCATAGGACGACCCACTCTACCGCCCGCTTTACCACTGAGCCACTGCCGCCCCAAGAACATTTAGAACATTCTTGCACCAGATGCTAATGCTAAATGTGTGATGAACACAGACAGTTGTTCGTTTCAGCCGAATTCTCTTAAAATCCTGATTTTTTTTTTAAACTCCAGCCTTCCACTTCAAACCGCAGCTGTGAGCTGATGTCAGGTGAGATGTACTCTCCTGTGGGCAGGAGAGTCCCTTGGCGGAGTTCAGGCAGCAGACAATGAAGAGACTGAATGCATTGGACCCTGCATCTGCTTTCCTCCTGAACATGCTGGAGGCAAGCCTGCAGCCTCCTTTTGTGGTGGTCCAGATCGGACAGTCTGTTCTACAAGCAGATGTTCTCCTTTAGCAGCAGAGGGTTGTCCAACATCTCCTCCCTGTTCCTGAGAACATTCGTTGAAAAATGTTGCACTGTAGCTGCACAGCAAGGCGGTCAGGGTTAGGGGTTAGGGTTAGACTCTGCGGAGTTTGCATGTCCTCCCCGTGTTCTCGCCGTGTCTGTGTGGGTTCTCTCCGGGTTCTCCGGCTTCGTCCTACCTCCAAAAACATGCGCTTCAGGTTAATTGGCTGTTCCAAATTGCCCGTAGTGTGTGAGTGTGAGCTATCTGTCTCCGTGTGGCTTAGTGGCACACTGGCGTCGTGCCCAGATTTTCCCCCACCTCACGCCCTAAGCCAGCTGGGATAGGCTCCAGCTCCCCGTGAGCCGCGACAGCGGTGATTGAAAATGGATGGATGGGAAATCTACTTGTCTCTTCATTCATTCATTTTCTCAAGCCACTTCATCCGCTTGCATAGAGCAGGACTCAAACCCAGAACCGCCTTGCTGTGTGGCGACAGTGCTACCTACTGCGCCACTGTGCCGCCTACTTGTCCCTATAGCATAATTAATTATGCTATTACATACATAATAGCATGATTACTTATGTATTTTAAAATAGAACAACTAACAAGTACATAACGAATTTTACTTGAATTCTCAGTAACTGAGTTCAATTTAACACTTCATAAAAGTGCGACAGGGAATATTGTAGTGAGAAGGTTCTGCACAGTAATTACAAAACATCAATTCCCATAAGGCCTTGTCTGAGAATGAACGACAGTGACGTCAGAGGTAGGCGACCGAGCGCCAGGATGCCACGAAGATGTTAATGCGACCGTGTCTGGCTATAGCAGTTAAAGGAAACATTTAAATGAATGAGCAACTATTATCAGCCCATTTAGTTGTAGTGAAAAGTATTAACGAAAGACTTCCAGCTTCGTTATTGGACACACGCGCTGTTAGCACCATTAGCCGTTAGCTTGCATTTAAAGCAGCACACGTGAGCAGCATCGGTTTTGTTTATGTTTAGTTATTATCGCTAACATCTCGCCCCGATCAGTGAGTAAATCATTTTTTTCCCCTTTCAGCCGGTCGTTATCTCACAAATCAAAAGAAAGATCTTTTATCTTGTGTGATGATGTGAGTTCATGAATTCAGCTTCATAAAAAATAGGTTATATTTTAAATGTTATCAAGACAGTCTCAGATTGGTTATTTTAGATCATGTTTATGAGATTATATAAAAAATAGTTTGTAGTAAGAAATCATATGGATATAGAAGCAATGATCTAGCCTTGCCTGTTGAGCCAATGTTTCAATTTTACTATATAAATTATAGTATTTGAGTACTATTTTTGTTGTAAATTAGAAACTCATCAGCTGTTTGTAACATATCACTTTACAGTTCTCATCAAAGGAGCTACATTGGCCGTTTACCTTGCTCATTACTCTTGATGGTTGTCCCCTGAGCAGGATACAGGATGCCCAACCATTGTGAGGCCTATGGATGTGGCAAAACTGATGATGATGGTGTGACGCTGTTTAGATTCCCCAAAGACCACGAGGAGTTTCGTAAATGGGAGAAGCAGGTGCAACGCACCCGCCCTCAGTGGATGGGCGCTCCCAACTCTTTCCTCTGCCATGAGCATTTTGGTAAGGAATACTTTGAGCCCAGACCGCTCTCAGACCCTCTGAAGCTGAGGCCAGGAGCTGTGCCAACAGTGTTTGTCCGTCCACACTGTTCGTCTTGTGATCGAGTGGCTTACAGTAAGTGTCTGCCTGCCATCCAACGGCGGAGTGCTACAGGTGAACCAAGAGACCGTAAAGTAAGTGCTGTTAGTTAGCTGTGATTGTTTACATTCAGGCGTTTTACTTACCATTCTGTTTTCTTTCTTTTAACAATGAAATGTGGTGAATTCAGGATGATGATACCGATGGCGATGATAATAAAAAACTTCTCAAAGGAGTGGTGAACCCAGGAGAAAAAAAGAAAGGAAAGCAGCCAGGTCAGGTGCAAATAATACATAATTTTTAAAATTGTGAGGTAATTGAACATCTCAACTACATACAATTGATAAAAAACACATCTGTGTAAGCTACAGGGAACCTCTATATATTGTACAGGGCTCGAAATTGCGCCCATTTTGTTCGCATATGCGCCCAAATTTTTATCGGTGCGACTTAAATACAGTATATTTGGGAGCACCGATGCGACTAGGGAAAAAAATCTGGTGCGCTTTTTTGTGAGACCGCGCTCCTGGGGTCCTGCCAGGAAACAATGAGAGCGCAACTGCAGCTGCTCTCCTGGGCGAGGGAGAGAGGCGCGCGTAACGGAGATGGACGGAGCGGTCTCTATCGCTCCGTCACTGCCTTGCTTTTGGGTAGGTGCTCCTCAAGTCTTTGCTGGTGCTACAAACTTCTAAATTTGGGAGCACCGGTGCTACAAAGAAAAAAAGTTAATTTTTGAGCCCTGTTGTAGTTACATGATGTTTTTTAAGTAAAGCGTGTTTGTCTTGACAGTGGTTTGTGAGATGTGTGGCACCACCGGTGACATGAACAACTTTTTTTCAAAGACCAAGCGCTTTTGCAGTACATCCTGTTCGCGTTCGTATTCATCAAACTCCAAGAAAACTTCCGTGCTGGCACGTCTGCAGGTGAGAGATAATAACATTCATGGACCAGGATTTCATAAATACCTAGTGTAGAGGCAAGGATTTACTTTCTGTGTTTTCACTTGGGGTAGTGGGTGTGGCATGTATGTGTGGGTGTGTTTATGCATGAGACTGGCTGATTGATTGCTTTATGAATATCACCTGTGCTTGGCTGTCATTCTGTTTGGTGCCATGAAATACTTGGAAGAGAAATATGGCAATAATCAAATAATATTCACAGATGGATCAAAAGACCTATATACTGGCTGAACTGGGGCAGTATATATCCGTACTGGAAAAATTAGAATAAAGCAGAGGTGTTCAGATCACATATGTATGCAGTAGAATTAGTAGCGATAATAATAGCATTACAGTGGATAAAAACGCATGGGAAGGAAAAGTCAGTCATAGCATCAGACAGCTGGGCAGCTCTTTGAAGCATACAAACCATGAATTCATGTAGACAAGATCTAATATTTGAGGCTCACAATAACCTGTATGAAGTCTGAGAGAGAGGGCTGGGGGGGGTGAGTTTTGTGTGGGTTCCTGCCCATGTGGGAATAGAGGGAAATGAGGAGGCAGACATGCTAGCAAAGCAATCATTAAGGCAACAAGACATAGACCTGCAAATCAGTTTAAGCAAAGCAGAAGGGAAGGCACTCATAAAAAAATACAGTCAGAAACAGTGGCAAGAATACTGGGAGTTGCCAGAAACAGATAGGCATTTATTTTCAAAACAGAGACAGGTGGGGGAGGGAAGAAGGATTGGAAGGAACCGGAAGGAGGAAACAACATTAACATGGTTAAGGATTGGGCATACAGGGTGTTGCTGCCGTCCATGGTGGAAGACTTCTGTATACCAAAGTAGGACTGCAGTGAGAAGCCTGTGCTGGTGTCAGAGCCTGAGTCAGTGGGGGACTTCTGTACAACAGATCGAGTTCCAAAAAAGTTCCATTTCTCCCCTCCTCCCTCATTTCCTCCCATACCTGTGCTGGAGTTGGGATTGTTGAGCTCTGGTACGGCAAGAAAAGGTGAAGGACTCAGCGGGTACCAGGCCCTGCGACCTGCGGTGATAACTGGGGTTTAACACAGGGGGTGACACTGGGAGTGACGGAGGGGGTAACGGATGGGGTTCCACTTGGGGTGGATTGTGCTGATGTTGTAAGCCTGTCCTCCTTGAAGTCCCCACTTGGCATCCTCAGCTTCTTTTTATAATTGGGTTCCTTTGACTGTCCAATCCGATGGAGACACTATTTTTGTCCATAATCGATGGTTATAACAAGGGAATGTTATTTCTCGAAAACAGTCGACGCAACAAGCCCGTATGTACACACACACGCGGAAGAAGAAGAAAAAGAAGAAGATTCTGTTTGGCACAGAGAGAGTGTGAAGTGTGGTGCCAATATTTCTGTTGACCGCAAAGAGTAAACTATTATCATCTAAGTCTAGTCCAGTCATCTTCAATTTTACTGTTCTTCACCAAATGCAAATTAAACGTACACAACTGCAATGGTGCCTCGTGTTTTCTCCTTGGACTCGGCATGTCAGACAGCCCCGCTCTTTCTCCTCTCAGTGACTAAATTTGGGCTTTGATAGTCACAATACCTAGTGTTGTACAATATTTTATCTGACTTGTTTACATTATGATGAGTTTTATGGGAATTAATGTTCCTTTTGTATCCAGAAACAGTGACAAACACCCTATCTAGACATATAGAGGGCATTCTCTGTTGTATCCCAATCTGCACCAAACATCAATTGTCCTTCCTTTTTTATTGACAACATCTTCACTGATAGAACATGTAGAGTCATCATTTGGATACCAGTCTGTGAAACCTTACTGGTCTTCATCCAGCTGTTGTTTAATTTCTCAACTGTTGTCCTTACTCTTGAGACACAGACCAAATGTTCCTCTCTTTTCTTTTTTCACATACTATTAATTGTTAACCTGTTAACCACAAACCCCAATGACATGTTATTCTCATTCGGACAGCAGTGCTTACTCATTCTGTGTAAATATGGACATCAGAGCAACCCGCACTAAATTTTTCAGACCTTTTTTTTATTAATAAACAGTAAATATACATTCATGACACAAATCATTTGCATTTTATCTGTTTTATCATCCTCTTTTTAGTGGTAGAAGAAAAAAATTGAGACTTGTGCAGTTTGCATGTAGTTTAAAATGAAGTCATGAAATTGATACAAAAAATTAACATCATGACATGACTTTACTGAAGGTTTCTCGTCTCTGTTCAGGGAAGGCCCCCTTCCAAAAAAGCCACAGTGCTGAACAAGGTGACCAAAACCCCTCCAATCCTACCAGGACCGAATGGTGAGGGTACTAGATTCACATAATCAACTTTGCAAGCAAACACCCCACAGAAATTTTGGTCAGTTGCATGAGTCTTCTGTTTTCTCTGTTACGTAGTTTCGACTGGAGGGTTTGAGTGGGGGGCCTACTTGGAGAAGGAAACCTCTTTGGCAGCAGCAGTATCCTGCTTCAGACATGTGAGTCCTACGATCCAGGTGTAATTACAAACTGTCTTCACTCATCCATGAATAGTCTGAGATTTGAGTCCAATGAAAAGATCATTCCACAATGAATAAATATCGCTCAGACACTTTGTGTGCTTTTTCACTCAACACACAAAGCGCCTTTAAGAGATAAGTCTCAAAACAGCATTTTCATCAGCATGAAAATCTCACATGTTAGATTTGTCAAACAATAACCAAATGTGTGATTAGACAATAATTCAAAAAAACATTCAAATAAAAAAAATGAACTGCAGGTCAGTGCATGTTGAAAAAAAACATCACCTGAAGAAATGACTGACCTCCAACTTGCAGGTTCCCCTGTGCAGCCAGTGGGATGATGTCACTGTAGGGATGAAGGTAGAGGTCCTGAACACAAACGCAGTCTTGCCCAGTAAAGTCTACTGGATCGCTACTGTCATCCAGGTTGCAGGTGTGTACATAGAGAGAGAGTCTAAAATTTGATTTTAGGGCTAAAACATGTAGAAGTATTATGTACAAGGTATTAAGAAGAACCAATGCAGTCAGAGACTGTAACATCCCGTGACACCCCTGAATTCAAAATTTTATCCTGACCTACTTGCATAGGTCAAGATCAAAGCTAGTGCTCTCACCTACTTTCATAGATCAAAGAATTAGCTTTGATCTATGGTCTTACTCACACTGGCCTTTTCCCTTGTTTTTCTATCTTATCTTAGCAACAGTATTGTATTAGAAGATTTTGAAAAAAAGGAGCATTTACTGTGTTATCCGAAGACACTGCTTCATATTTGTGTCTTACAACACAATAGCTGATCTTAATTAAAAGATTTGCCAGTACCTTGGTCTGATATTTAACAAAATATTCCAAACAATAATAGCTTAAGCCTTTCCTTCCTCATATCCCTTGTCTTCAGGCTACAAAGCCCTTTTGAGATACGAGGGCTTTGAGCACGACTGCAGCCATGACTTCTGGTGTAACCTTGTTTCTGGAGAGCTGAACCCAATTGGATGGTGTGCCATGACAAGCAAACTGCTGGTGCCACCGCAGGGTAAGGATGCAGAGCAAATCAGGCTTAAGAAGAAAACTTGATAATTTAATTAATGTAGCAGCACTGCTTGATTCAAGTATCTCTTTATTACCTCGATCAGATGAATGTTTTAACATGTGTTCTAATCTGTCAAGTTGTGTGTCCACAGATGTGAAGCAGAGCATCACAGATTGGAAAGAGTATCTTATGGTAAAACTGGTTGGAGCCAACACTTTACCTGTTGACTTTTACCTGAAGGTAAAACCTGGACACATTAATTTGGGTCATAAATTGTAACCCATTTGTTTTGGACATGTGAGTATAATGAATTTGGTATCTCTGAATTAATCAGCTTCTTGTTCCTTTGCCATATTCCCCCCTTTGTCTTACTCTAGCTTGCAGAAAGCATAAAGATCCCTTTCAAAGTAGGCATGTATGTGGAGGTTGTCGACCCCAAACATGTGAGTCAGACCCGGTTGGCCACCATAAACTTGATTATTGGTGGCCGTCTGCAGCTGGTGTACACAGACCAAACAGATGCCCCAGAAAACGTGGTCGCTGACTTCTGGTGCCACATGTGGAGTCCTCTCCTGCACCCTGTAGGGTGGTCCAACAGAGTGGGTCACGCCATGAAAGTCCCTGGTAGGTCTGTTGTTTTTTATTCAGAGTGCAGTTTCCCCAGATGACTTTGTGTTAGGACTGTCCATGGTCCCATCCATCTTCAGGGCTATTATACAGCATAATGCTGCAGTGTTCTAACAAGCTTTTTTTTTTTATTCAGGAAACTGTAAATGCTGTTTGTACTTTGTCACCTCCTGCAGCTGGTTGATAACAAAATCACTGAAAGGATCAAATAAATATAGATTTTTTACACTTGTCTTGAACTAATGCTATCAGTTGGAGATAATTGTATATTGCAATGAAAATAAGTTGGGTTTTTTTAATTTTAGTAAACAATTCGGAAATTGCTGCTTTGAAGAGTCAGTCTGACAATTTCCACTTATTTAAAAAGGTAAGAAACTTGTCATATCAGAAAAAAAGTGGCTCTGTGTCAGCACGACTCTCAACGATGGTTTGATCTACAGCCCAGGTTTGTCTACATGGAGGGAGGTTTCTTTGAGGAAGGAATGAAGCTAGAGGCCATCGACCCTTTAAATCTGGGAAATATCAGCGTGGCCACTGTACACAAAGTAAGAAACTACTTCCTCTTGGTACGGTGTTTTTTTATTTGACAGAAAAGATCCTTGTGTTGCACTAGTTATTATTTATAATAACTCTTTTGGGTCTATGACTTTGTCTCATTCCTCCTAGGTGCTGTTAGATGGCTACCTGATGGTGGGTATCGATGGCACTGTATCAAACAATGTGTCTGACTCGTTCTGCTACCATTCTTCATCTCACGCCATCCTTCCTGTTGGCTTCTGTAAAAAGAATTCCATTCCTCTCACAGTACCTCCAGGTAAATAATAAATCAAATTTTGACTTTTTGCTGCTGCTTCCACACTTTGTCACTCTTTCTGCCTCTACTTATTTGCTTTATTATTCTTTCCTTGGCCGCTGTTGTTATTTTCTGCAGTTTAAAACAATTCTCAATCATTAAACTAAATGAAAATGCATGTGGATTTCTGTTTTTTGGAAGGTTATGACACTCAGACCTTTTCTTGGGACAAATACCTGGAGGAGACTAGAGCTCTAGCAGCACCAACTCAATTGTTCAACACTGTAAGACAAGGTCTACAAATCTAGTGATCATATGATTTTGTTCTCTCGGTTTGGCACCATATAATCACTCATAAATTCCTTAACTAAGAAGTGCAAAATAAAAGCATTCTGTTTTTCCAGGACTACGTCGGTCATGGATTCTCCCCCAACATGAAACTGGAGGCGGTGGACTTGATGGAGCCTCGTCTGGTGTGTGTGGCCACTGTGAAGCAATGCGTGGGCCGCCTGCTGCTCATCCACTTTGACGGCTGGGATGATGAGTTTGACCAGTGGATTGACCACCAGTCCCCAGACATCTACCCCGTGGGCTGGTGCCAGCTCAGTGGCTACCAGCTCCAGCCTCCTCCGGGACTCGGTAAATGGTCAATTTAATAGCAAATGAGAGATTTTTATTCTTATCAGGATTTTACATCAAGTCTGTTAGATTTGATTGAACTGTAATTTGAATTGTTTGATTCAAGACCTCAGGAAAACTGTCACAGATGAGCAATGAATGACTCTAAAAGTGTCTGTTTCGTTTTTCCAGTTGAATTTAATGAAACCCAGCCAGTACAGTACAAGAAAACGAAGCCTTTTTGGTTTGGTAAAAAGAGTAAGTTTTATTCAAAAATTTATTTTTGTGTTTTTGCCCCAGACGCCTGGCATCTGAATTTTCTTCTGACCTTTTTGTTTTGCATAGAAAAGAAGAGCACAAAAAAGAGACTTTCTCAGGATAATATTAAGGATGACTCTGGTCATCAGTCTAATGTCAAAGTCAGTCCTGCAGGGTTGGAACACCTCAGCTGTTCTCCAAACGTGCCTCTCATCCAGCCCAAAACCGAGCCAGAGGAGCAGCAGAGTAAGTGGACAAACTGTCTCATAAAACATGATCTGTACTTTTTCTCAATTTTGTGTGACAGTTTTGTTTAATTGATGATTTTGTCTCTCTAGTCATAGCAGTGAAAGTGAAAGTGGAAGAAATTGAAATGGAGACCCCCATCAATCCCCCAAATAACAGCCAACAAGAATGCATGATTGAAGTCAAACAGGAAGGAGAAGAGCAAAGTAAGTCAGGAGAAGATCAGGAATCGAAGCAGAACAGCATGAAGGACGCTGCACAGGAAAAGAAAGGGAAGAGTGAAAATAAAGAAGGAAGTAGTGAAGACTTAGGATCTTGGGAAGAGGACTTTGCTAGTGAACGCAACAGGGAGCAGAGTGAAACCAAAAAAAGGAGTGGTGATGAGGTGAGTCACAAGCTGGACCAAGAGGAGTGGAGCCAGGGAGAAGGAAGCACCATGGATGAGATTTCAGAGAGCCGTGCAGAGCAAGAAACAACATCAGAAGGTGTATTCTGAGCCGTCACAACAAGAAATAAGAGTGTAAAGACTACTCTGGGTTGTTCTGATTGAGGTTCAGATGTCATGTCAGTCTGAAACCATTACAAACTTTTCTGAATGTTGTCTCAGATTTATTTTTTTCACAGAGAAGATTTTAAATTCAGACTTTGCTACATTCTGTTTTTGTGTAGTGGTTAAATACAACTATCATAAACGTTGTTTGAGCAATAACTTATTTGGCCATCATTCAGATGGCTGCTCAGGAGCTGGATGAGCAGTGATTGTGATGTGAATGACAGGAGTGCTCAATGTATGTTTCCTGCTTAAAAAAACTCTGGCCTTTTCAATAGTAATAGTGATTAGACAGTAAAGAGGAAATACTGCGTGCACTGAGTGACCAGCTGTGGTTCCCAAAGTTACAATTTCTGAGTTGGATCATGGTTTAACCCTGGAGTCCAATAATTTCCTTTTCTTCAGGTAGCTGTCACAAAATGTCTCTAAATGGCAGGAGGTTCAGGCTTTCCTGAGTCTTTTGGTGGCTTTCTTTACTGTTGCCAATTTTTTGGGGGGGCTTTTTTGTGTTTTAAGTGTAGCTTTGTTCATTTTTATTTTCCGAATTCTGTTGAGGTGCATCGGTTTGGGTTTGCTTGCTTTGGGCGCTTTGGCAGACTTTGGTGTAGCAGTGGGGGCATAGGGGAGGCTCTCACCCCCGGGACAGGCTCTGAAGACGTGGACATCCTTTACTTTACGGCCTTTCAGCTCAGGCGGGTTGGCACAGGTGGCTCGAACCTTCAGGTTGACTTTCTCAATCCATCTAGACGAAGAGAAAATACCACATTATGATATGTAATGCAACTAGACACGGAGCATACCTTCTCCAGTAAGTAATGACACAAGCCGTAGCTAACAGTGTCCTCAAGTTTTCCATAATTACACAGGGCCAAAATTTAAACATAATTTTGGCCCTGCTTTGGAGAGATAAAAACCGTGCTGTAGTTGTCTTACAAGCGTAGAGGCAGTAGGGGGCAGTCACACATCAGAGGGTTGTCAGCCAGGTTGATCACCTCCAAAGAAGAGAGGGGGTGGAGGTCAGGCACCTCCTCCAGCCGGTTACCCTCCAGGAAAAGACTCCTCAACCCAGGACCCAAACCTGCCAGGGAGTCCTGTGACATCTAGAATAGAAGATTTGATATCAAAATTTTGTTTTATTTCCAGATTTTCTGTTATTTTGTTAAGTTTTTTTGTAAATGGACAAGTTTAATAAAAAATAAATTAAAAAAACAGGTGGATGATGTGCAGAGAAAGGTCTAGCCAGCTGTTGCTATGACTAATGCTAACCACCTGATGCCCTCTCACCTTCTCCAGTCCCATGTTGTTCAAATAAAGCTCCTTCAGCATCTTCTCCAGTGGTTGGAAAGCCCTTGGCCCCACCCAGCGAATTGAATTCCAAGACAACCTTAGATCTCTAAGGTTTCCTGCTTTGCTCAGGGCTTCAGTGGGCACCTCCTTCAGCTTGTTGCCCCCCAGGTGGAGCGTATCAAGGTCTCTGGCCTGGTCCAGAGCCCTGGGGGACATGTGGTCTATGACATTCCCAGTGAGGTAGAGAGCTCTAAGGCCCTCAGCTTCGGTCAAGGTGTCTGGCTCCAGCTTGGTGATGCCGTTGTTCTCTAGGTGAAGTGCCAGCAGGCTGGGCACCAGTTTGAAGGCTCCTTTGGGGAAGCCGGTGAATCGGTTCTTCTCCAGGTGAAGGTAAGTCAGCTGCGGGAGACCTGCAGATTGCAGTTATGGAGATTCAGGTAAGAGTAAAGCTTAAGAAATTTATAGTTATATATATTGTTAAGACCTTTAAAGGCATCAGGACTGAGGGAAGCGAGGTCATTCTCTGACAGGTACAGGTAGATCAGTCCCTTCATTCCATTGAAAGCCCCGCTCTCCACTTCCACAATCTTGCAGCGCTGCAGATGTAGGGACACCACCTGGGGAACACCTGGGAAGCTGTTGCTACGGATGTAATGGAAGTGGTTGCCACGCATGTCAAGGAGGCGTGTGTTTGAAGAGAACCCACGTGGAATTTTGGTGTGACCACGGTTCTCGCACGAGGAGTGGTGTGTCTCAGCCTGAGGGCCGGGGAGTCAGAGAAATTAGTAAGAAACAGGATGTCTCTTCTTTCACATGCAGATCTCCTGAAGAAAAATTATGTTTCTTTCTTAGTAGTACATGTATCAACATTTCAGGCAACAGTGACCCCTGAGACAGTTTGCATACAGCATTTCTAATAATTAAAAAATAATTATTAATTGTGTCAGTTGAAGGACTAAAATGGGAGTATTATTCTACAGCAGCATGCTTTGGGTAAGAGGTAAAAGCATTATTGATAATCAGCCAAAAGAAGAACAATACTTGTGCTAAGGGTCATTACAATAGTGCATATGGTACATTTGACAATAAAGATAACTATGACTAATAGTAAATCATGATTTTGGGCTTTATCACCAGGTCACCTCGCAGACACAGTTGACAGGACACTTGACTTTGTTCTCAGGCTGTTCAGTTGTGGGTGGTATAATCCTGGTTGCCTCCTCAAACTCTGCCTTCAACATGGCTTCCTGGCTCTGACAGCGCAGCTGAGGAGGGTAAACAACCTCCAGGTTCTCTCCTGCCAAATGGGCTGGTCCTCCACATGTTCCCATCAGCTTCACCTTCTTCTGGATCGTCCACTCTCTGGAGAAACAAGTCCTGAAGGGTTTTTTTTTTCTGCTGATGAAGTTAAAGCAATGTAGTCTCGGTATCACGTCTGCTATACCTGAGAGGTCTCAGGTAACAGTTGCAGTAAATGGGGTTCCCGGCCAGGTTGACCCGTGCCAGGTTGGGTGTCCCCTCATGGAACGGTTGGATGATGCGCAGCTGGTTATGACTGATGTCCAGGTGGATGAGACTTGGGGATTTTGATACAGCAGTGCTGACCACCTCCTGTAGTGACATGTGGTCTAGGAAGATGTGGGTTAATTTGGCCATGGACACCATTTCTTCTCCAAGGTAAGTCATTGGGTTGTAGCTCAGATCAAGACGGGTCACTTCTGGCAGTCTGGAGGCCGGGAGGGAGCAAAGTGTTAATCAGCAGGGACATTGTAGGTTTATTGCTTCAAAACTAGTTAAAAAAATCAGTCAGTTCTAATCTAGGCAGCCATGTTGCCTTCAGAATAGCAACTATTAGACTAATGAATGCTTATCAGCTATGCAAGCATGAGAGTTCTTTAAATAATAAATTTAATAATAAACCCAACAATTGTGTGTCCAAGAACAAGTTTTCCTGGTCAAGGAGTCAAACTGAAGGAATATGGTAGGACTTTATGATGATGTAACAGATAAACGAAATGGTTTGGAGGAGGTCTGCACTGAACACATGAACATGTTTCAAACGGACTGGGATGGGGGCAAGAAGCAAAAAGGATGAGGAATGTTATGTGATGCTTAAACAACACCTGATTGGATGAGTCTATGGGTAAAAAGTTTCATTAGTAAGTGATGATGGCATCATGAATGAGTATGACAGAAGCTCAACTCTTCAAAAGCAGGATGGGCAGAAGTTCAACACTTTGTCAAATACTTTACAGCACGGCTGTAAAATTTTGCTGCTAAATACAGGTGTGCAACTGACTGTACTTTGTTTGTAATTTGAATCTGCAACTTATTTTTTTACAATTAGAGTTGTGGAAATTGTTTCCTATGCCAAATAGCTTACCTGGTCATGGTCTCTGTGGGGAAGAACTGGAGCTCATTGTGGTCCAGACTGAGACGGGTGAGCGTGAACAGACCAGCGAAGGCCTCGATGTCCAGGTAGTTCAGGGAGTTGTGACTAAGACGGAGCCATTTGATGTTCTGCAATCCCTGTAAGGTGGAGAGGCATCCTATTTAATGAATGTTCCATCAACAGGAGACATGTTCATCTTTGTCTACTGTTGTTGCGACTGTTCAGCTTGTCTTTGAGGAACACCGGATGTACTTGTGCGAGTACCTGGAAGGCCATGTTGGGAATGTAAACCAGCTGGTTGTGTGTAAGGGAGAGCAGATTGAGGAAACCAAGCTGAGAGAAAGCTCCAGGCTGAATCTCTTCCACACGGTTGCGGTCGATCAGGAGCTGCTTGAGCGAGGAAAGTCCATCCAACGACTCCTACACACAAAGGAGCACACAAAAGTTTTGATTTACTCCAAGAAAACAAAGAGGTTTAATTGTGATGATGAAGTACTGATGTGTTACAACCTGGAACAGGATCTCAATGTTGTTGTAGGCCAGGTTGAGGAAGACTAGGCGGCCAAGACCACGAAAGGCCCCCTCCTTTATGCGATGGATGTTACAGCGCTGCAGCGACAGGTGGGTCAGGTAGGGGGTGTGTCTGAATGCGCCTGTGGGAAGTTCCTGGATGTTGTTGCCTCGTAGATCTAATTTGACCGTTATCTGAAAGGAAAGGGCACTGTATATTAAACAGAACCAGACAGAACATCAATGTAATGTGTGTGTGTGTGTGTTAATAAGAAACCTCATCAACGATAGGAGGAACTTGTGTCAAGTTCTTGTTGACGCAGGTCACAGTGAGCTGGATCTGATCACAGATGCACTGCTGTGGACATTTAGCTGTGTGTGCAGGAAAGATGCAGAGGAGCAGCAGAGCCCAGAAGGTGATGGCATAGAGCTGGGAGAACATCTGACAGTGACAGGCATAACACTTCACTCACAACACTGAATGGGATTTGTGGATAACACAGGCTTTTCACTGAAAACTTGTATCTGGGGTACAAGAACGTGGCCTGTCAAAAACTCTTCACATCCACAGGATGTATAACATTTAGACAGATGCTGTGCCTGAGCAGTAAAGCTTTGGGATATTAGCGGGCTGTTACACAAGACAGAATAAAAATATGAGACCAAACTTTATGGTTTTTCTGTATGAATATAATTCTGACTGGCAGAACTGCATCAACTCTACTGCTTGTAAAGAAAAATCTGGCAACATGGCCAAAATGTTATATTTTACTCATGACATCTTTGGGATGTTTCTATTCTGTCTAAACTCATTCATATAATTAGAGTGGTTAATTTTAGTGTTTAAGACACTGCAACAAAACATGTGGAAACTTAAATATTAAAGTCTTTTCCTCTTGGTCATTGATGGTCTAATTTTAATTCAGCCTGTTGGTATGGTTCACAGTAAAGTTATACACACTTAACTGCAGTTTCTTCTCTTTTATGTAATACTACTTAGTATATCTACGCAATTAAGTACTTTAATCCACAATACTTACACTTAATAACTGTAGATAATTTTGATATATTAATATTTCACATAAAACTTTATACAAAATATGAAGAGGATGTCTAGCTCAGAAGCATGAGGATCTACACATCCCACACAGAGCTCTCTGCTGCAGGTGGGCTATGGCGGCATGAATTCTGTACGCTTAACACGGTGGTGCTGTGTCACACCGATGAGAGACAGCTCCATCATATGTGCACTGGGGGATTAATGTGATTTCGTGCTGCCTTGTTCATAGTCTTCTCTGGAATGTTTTAGAACCGCATTAACATGCAGATCAACACTTGATCCGGAGGAATGGACCTGCATTGTAGGCACAGTAAAATTGTGCCTTAAGTTTTCTGTCAAAACTGCGACTGAAACCCTTCAAGAGTCGGACGTAAAACAGAGATTAGGTTGCATTTCATGAATTATTAATGTTCTATTTTAAAATAACGTTGATGTTGCATGGACGTCATTCTACGTTTTGAACCCTGAGACCCCCTGAATCGAGAGGCACCAAGAAACTGGAGACGGAGGAATTTCCTCCGGCCTGACTCCTCCAGGGACAAGCGCTCCAGACCGCAAAGGAGGTCCCGAGCCAACCTCGCACAAAGAAGTAGTGTCTTTTACCGGTGTAATCCAAAAACACATTTACCCCTGATAGGCAGAAAAAAAAACATATCACACGGCTGGAGACTGGGAAAACTACTGCATTACTATGTTTTCAACAATACCTACTGTATGCGCTGCCCTGTGGGTAAAGGAAGGTGTTCACATTTTTGAATTACAAAAACGTCTAATGTGTTTTCATTTCAACAGGATAAAATTAAACCAAAATTTACTCAGCAATTTGTTTGTTGAATTCTAGCAGTTAAAGATAACAGAAAACAAATTTGACGCGTAAAATAAAATAAATTAATCTAAATAACGCACATCCACACTCAAGATATTCAGATGTTATCGTTTCAGTTTCTAAGTTCAAAGGTGAAGAAGTCATTAGGTAAATGTAGGTGTTTGGATCCCAACATCTGACACTTTACAGTCAAATATAAGGAATTTGTTTTTTGCGCACTCACCTTGGTTGCGCCTTGTTCCGTCCAGCTGCTGGTCGGTTAGCTGCTGCTTCTCTCACGGGCTTTGCGCTCTGCTGCTCTTCCCCAGGCTGTCCCCCATCCAAAACAAACTGAGCTGATGCCTCCATTCACTCCTGACAACCCCCTAACACCACACACTGGTACACTCAGACTGGTCAAGGAATCAGGGGCTTTAAGATGCATACAAAAAATGCTTTATTTCACATCACCATACATGTTGAATCTTCACCGTCGCTGGAAAATTCATCTCAGTTTCCTCATATTCCGTTTCCATTTAGTAATAATGTAAACTCTGAATGTAAAATATGCTGTTTGCAATTTTCTTCTAACAATTCCACAGTTTGTTATATCAGTTGTCTTCTGACTTAACATCAGATAAACATACAATTTCCTGACACACAAATGCAGTGTATATGGTCTAATGTTAATCAGAGGTGTATTACTTATGCTAATTCCCTTACATGCTCCACATCACCAGCACATTAACACCTACATGACGTAACAAACACACAGCTGCTGAGCATAAGCAACATACAACAACTCATATGTAGTGACCCCAGAAAGAAGCGTCAGGTAAAGGTCGCCATGATCCCCTGAGCCTTGCAGTGCTTAGACAGACACACACACATCTGATGTGTGTTGTGAGTGTGTAGCATTTGTTGCCCCATCGTCCTGAAAGTAATGGGATCGTAATGTAAGTGCTTTTATTTCTCTCGAGCAAAAAACAACAACAACAACAACACTTCATGATAATATTGGGTAATAATAAAATCTGGCTTTTATTTTGAGACCAATATATTTTGATTCAAAGATTCCAGTATTTCTTGTTCAGTGTAAATTCATTAACCTGAATTTGAGTGGCTGTTTTTCATCATCACACACTGAGATGAACTGCTTTGATCTGCTGATCCAGAAGTTTAGAGCCGGGCCAGAATCAGATGTTTTTTTCTTATTTAGCAGAAAATTGGAGGCCACATAGCGTCTATGTGGCCTCCAATTTTCTGCTATATGTTCCATGTCTGATTGATTTCAGTCATCATAGCACATCAAACTAAAGGTGAAGTGAAATGTGTCTTCTTTTTTTTCTGTATCTCTATTTTCTGAAAAAAGTTATATATGTCACAAGTAGAAAAATAAAATTCAAAATATTCAGGACAGTTTGCTGTACCTACATAAAATATATAAATCCGGAGTGTAGAAAACGTTAAGTTCCTTTTTCAAATGTGAATCCTTGTTGGATTGTTGGTTCAGAGACTGATGTCAGTACATTTCGCTGTCTGGAGAATGAAAATTGATTCTCTGTGAGGCCACGGATGTTGTACCACCTGTTCGACTTCTTCAAAAATACACAGCATTGTCTACGCCATCATAATTTGCTTCTGGGCTCTTTTCCACTTACAATTGCCTCGAAGTGGCAAACGTAAGTGAAAAGTGATTGGTGAAAGAGAGTTGAAGTCACTATTGTTCAAGCACAGGGATGTCCATAAGTACACATGCCACCAGGACTCCCTAGCCCAGAGAGCAATGATCGACTTGTGTGTGACCATGTGTGTTATATAGAGATTTGATTTTTTTTTTAAAGGGGGGGAGGGGGGTTGTAGTACTTATACATAATCATATAGATACATACATAATTCTACACATATAGAAATAATTTAATTCAACTACATTCAATAAAATTATCTTTTCACTGTTGGTCTGTGTTACTCATTTTACACTGATCTAAAACATCTTTTATATTGTGTGTTCTGTAATTGTGTGTCTATCATTTTGCACCATTTTTCACATCACAAAATAACTGCTTATCTTCCATTCATTATCATACACATATACACATTTTACAACACTGTGAATCAGAACCACTCCAACCACTTTCAAAGAAATGATGACATTTCTGGGAATGACGGGGTACAGTTTAGAATGGGTTGATGGATATTCTGCTATTGTTCAGTCTCAGAAACATGATTAAAGAAAATGAAGCTGGAAATTTGCGAAGCAGATTACTTTGGACATCAGAAGAACACATTGCTTTTGAAACTATTAAGACTTTGACTCTTCCAGACTATGAGAAATAGTTCCGGTTGTTTGTGTCGTGTCATCAGGGACATGCAGTAGGGATGTTTGGTCAGAAAACAGGTATAGTTACACATGCTCAACCAATTGCCTATTATTCTGTTGCACTAACGCTAGAACTAGAACTAGAACTAGGTTTGCCAGAATGTCATCAGCACCTGGCTGCTGCTCATTTGTTGTATGAAAAAGCATCAGCCCTTACTATGGGCTATTCGATAGAGATTTTATTACATCATAAGTTGATAAACTTAATTGAAAGAGGAAAATTTGTGTTAACCGCACAACGGTTGACTATCACCAACTTCTTGAATACCTGGATGTGACATTGCATGTCTGCAGGGTGAAAAACCCAGCAGACTCCATTCCACTCCAGTTTGAGGGAGAACCACATGACTGTGTGGCTGAGGCAGAGAGATATGCCAAACTAAGGTCTGACCTGAGTGCTATCCCTTTGGAGTCAGCCGACATGACACTGTTCGTGGACGGCTCCTGCTACAGAGATGGGGAAGCACTCAGAGCAGGTTGTGCAGTTATTGAGTTAAAACATGGCAAAACTGAGATTGTTCGAATGGAAGAGTGTGTGCAGCCGTGTTCTGGCAGAACTAAAGGCTTTGACGTATGCATGTGAGTATGCAGAGGGTAAAAATGCTAACATCTATACTGTTTCTGCCTATGCACATGGGGTGTGTCACTTGTTTGGTGCAGCGTGGAAGGGGAGAGGTTTCAGAAAAACTGACGGCCCTCCCAAAGGAAAATGCCAAAGGAAATGCAGTAGCAGATGAAGCAGCTAAAAGTGCAGCTTCAGTGAACAATACAGCTATAATGGTAGCTCATGCTGAGGATCTCAAGGAACAAATAACTTCTAAAGATTTGATATTGTTACAAGAAGAAGCTCCAGAAGCAGAATGCCATTTATGGCTTCAGAGAGGAGCTTCTAAGGATGCTGAAGGATTGTGGAGAAACCACGAGGGGCTATTTGTTGCTCCTAGTGGACTCCTACCTTTACTGATCAATGAGGCTCATGGGGTAGGCCATGAGTCTAGAGGCTAAGTGATGAGAAAAATTCGAGAATGGAATTTTTGGGCTCCTAAACTACAACAACATGTTGATGAAGTGATTGATCGATGTGAAACATTTTTGAAAAGTAACATTTGAAAAGGAGAAACACCTCCTACTGGACATATTCCGGCACCTGAAGGACTTTTTCTACACCTGGTCATGGACTATGTTGATATGGTGAGACCAGTGCAAGGGAAGAGGTATATGTTGGTGGTGATAGATAGATTCAGCAGATGGGTTGAAGCGACACCATCCAAGCACAAAAATGCAGAAACTGTTGCAAAATTTCTGTGCCGTGAAATCGTTCCAAGGTTCGGGATTCCACTAAGAATAAGTTCAGACAACGGAAAGGAGTTTGTGGATAAAACCGTGAAATGCATGTTGCAGAAGTTAGGAATCAAACAGAGATTTGGATGTGTGTACAATCCTCAAAGTCAAGGTATTGTGGAAAGAGTGAATGGGATTTTGAAAAACAAACTTTTGAAAATTTGCATGTGCACGGGGTTAGATTGGGTAGATGCACTGCCACTTGCGCTCATGGCATATAGATCAAGTGTCACGACCCGGCTCGGAGTCCGCCCCCAGCCTCGCGCTGGGTTTCCCGCGGCGCAGATCCCACACCTGTGTCCAATCACCACAGACACACCTGCCACCGTTTTACCCCTAATCACGGACTATAAAGACCCAGCTTGAACACGGACCCAGTGTCAGATCCTCTGTGTTGATGCCGTATTTGTCGCCAGTTCATCCTGACTCCTGCCTTGACCCCGGATTGTATTTGGACCCCGACCTGCCTGCCTGGACCCGTATCAGAACTCTGCTTTGTCCCCGACCACGAACTCTGCCTCTTGGACTTTTACCTCTGCCTGCCTGCTCCCCGTAAGTCCTGTCTGTATCCTCCCGTGCCTGCACGTCGCCCGCCCCGCTCTGTTTCCCTGGACTCGTGCACTGGCTTTTCCCGTGCTTCCTTCATGTGCCTTTGCTGTGAATAAAGACTTTAGTTCAGACGCACCTGGTCTCCGCTCCTGTCTCGGGCCTGACATCAAGTGCTCATAGAGACCTGAAAATAACACCACATGAAGCTTTAACCAGCAGGGCAATGCCTTCTCCAATTTACAAAACAGCTAAGGGACCTTCTATTGATATTTTGACAAATGACATGAAATCGTATGTCAGACAAATGACTAACATCCATAGGAGCATCTCTGCTCGTGTTATCTCATTACAGGCAAAAGCTGACCGTGAGGAGACTCCACCTTCAGTGACACCAGGAGACTTGGTGTATATAAAGGTGTTCAGACGAAGGTGGAACATCCCCCGACGGAAGGGTCCGTACGAGGTGGTGAAAGCCAGTTCCACTGCAGTGCAGGTCAATGGGTGCTTTTAAGCATTGCTTAAGAGCACCCATTGACATTTTCAGTGACAAAGATGGAGGCCAGGGGAAGGATTCCCTGGAAGGGGGGAATGCTCCTTCTTCTCCTCCTGGCTATGATGGGGATGATGATACAGCACAGTTTCCAGTTATTCAATTCCCCAAAGAGAAGTGATACCAATAATGGTGTTAATAATCTACAGATCAGACTTGGAAGGGAGTGGTCCTGGATGGCCCTAAACTCTTCCACAGGCTGGATTCCATTCAAATGTCACACGAACAGACCTTTTCCAGCTCTTACAGCTCCATTGACAGCCAAAGGTGCTGAAGGCCCACCAGGCCTGAGACAACTATTATTTTCTCCCATCTCACAGAAAAAAACGGGCAGATGTCCCCAGAGAAATGGATGTGTGTCAAAGTGTTGTGACTGAAAGTAACAAAAATGTTCTGACCCTAGGTGGACAGGTTCCTTCCAAGTGACTGAGCGAATGGGAACTGCAGTCCGTTTGCTGGGAAAGGGGGACACGTGGTTCCACATCTCACCTACCAGACCAGCCAGAGCCGACCAAGGATCTGCTCTCCCTCCACCGACTGGTGAAGGTGCCACTCAGACCCTGATCTGGAAACAGGTTGCAGCTCTTGTAACCCCAGAGAGTTCCTCGGCTAAGGAACCAACAAAGGCAACGGCCTCAACTGAGGACATCGTGTGTTGAGTCATTGAGGACGTCAGTTGTTTTGGTGTGAGGTCAGTGTCACAAAGAGTAACAATAACTCCCGTGACCAAACCAGGGGATCAGGTGAACTGTGAAGGTTCAGCCAAAAGCAACTCCACTCAGCTCTTCTCAACTCATCTCAGAGGAAAAGATCCTGACAACTCAGCCCAAAGGAAAAGATGAGTGAGGCGTCCCTCTACAACGCACACAGCGGCAGTGGGGACTCCTGCCAGAAGCTCACCCATCGGTGTGAGGGGAAGTCTGACTACAAAGGGGGGTGGATGTATCGATTCCACTCATCTCAAATGTCAGTGAAGCAGGGAGATCCTCACACCATTAGGGGTTGGGCTCTGGGGAATGTCCTTATTGCCGTACAGCCAAGTACGGGACGAGTACACTGTGAAGGACTGATAACTTTGTGTCACCAAAAAGTATTTCAGTGATAATTCATATATTCCTTACTACATATTCAGGTTTTCAGTAATCTTTGTTCATCAGTAATCAGAATGTCATAATTCATATTAGAAGTGTGTTTACTTGATTGATCAGTAGTTTAAAATCCTTTAAAAAAATCTTTTTTAAAATAATGAATTAAAATGAATAATGAATTATTTTAAAATTTAGTAATGATACATCTATAGATGAAATGTTCATGTTCAAATGTTTTGGAGGCTACTAATTATGGATTGTCTTCTCTGCAGGCTAAGAAAGTGATCGCTCAATGAGGGTCACGGAGGAATTTTTCCCCAAGAATGTAGTCATCGTGGTTTTCGCCTCTATCTGTAGTGGAAGAATAGCGAGAGAGTGTCCATGGATCTGCGCCATCTTTGTTAAACATTGGATTGTTGCATTTTATTAAAATTACCATTTTTGGTCCATGGCTTAAAAGCCATGGAAGGGGGGAATGTGGTGGAAAGTTTTTAATATAATAAAATAATATAATGAAATAATATCATTTAATTGAACCAAAAATCTAGATTGTTGTTTGTGTGTCAAATCTTTCAGCACTTGGGAGAAACGGCCCCAGGAAGTCTCGAGTTCATGAAAGATTCTGCAAGAATCTAATCTGTTTTTAGAAATGTTTGCGTAAATGTCAGTATCTTTTAATAATTTTGTCTGCACTAAGTGTCCGCGTGACTGATTAGGTTGTCATCAGCCACGTAAAACTGTCGACTAGATGTCTCTGCCAACTTCTTGAGGTCATGATGTGCCTACTGAAAGTGGGGGAAAGATTAGTGGAGAGCAGAGGGGCCGAAGTTAAACAACTGATTTGCACCTCCCATAGTCACGCCTTTATAAATCTAGATTTATAAAGGCGTGATATGTGATCCATTTCGTAGTTTATACTTCAAGTTTTTTCCTGTACCCAGAATATTCTGTAACAACACATCGGAGGACTTTTTCATCGTCTCCAGAGCACTCATCATGCTTAGATAAGTATTTGTTGAAATTGTCTGTTTGTTGAACCTGTCTGTTTGTCAATATCATCGATGATGTTATCGGACTCATACTCAACCTAGTGATATTACTGTACTGCTACTCAACTTTGATTTGAATTGACAAAATAAATATCTTGTATTTAATACACTGTGTCTTGTCTTAAGATAAACAAACCCCCCACCACACTACCATGTCTTACACAGATGAAGAAGAGACTGAGGTCTCAGAGGTGGACTCGTCCATCACCCAAGCTGAAGTCCCTGTGGTGATTGCTAAACTCCTCAGGGGCAAAGCACCGTGGGTGGATGAGATTCACCCTGAGTACTTCAAGTCTCGATCTGCAGGGACTGTCATGGTTGGCAGGTCTCTGTAACATTGCACGGCAGTCGGGGACAGTACCTCTGGATTGGCAGACGTTGGTCCCTCTTTTCAAAAAGGTGGACCGGAGGGTGTGTTCCAACAATAGTGGGATCACACTCCTCAGCATGTTGGACTTCAGCAGGGCTGCCCTCTATCACCGGTTCTGTTCATAATCTTTTTGGACAGAATGTTTAGGTGCAGCTAGGATCCAGAGGGAGTCCGGTTCGAGGACCAAAGGATTTTATCTTTGTTTTCTGCACATGATGTTGCACTGTTAGCTTCATCAAACCTAGACTTTCAGCGAGCAATGGGGCAGTTTGCAGGTGAGTGTGACGCAAGTGGGATGAGGATCAGCACCTCTAAATCGAGGCCAATGTTTCTCAACCGGAAAAAGGTGGCCTGCCCTTTTTGGGTCGGTGGAGAGCCTTTGCCCCAAGTGGAGAAGTTTATGTATCTTGGGGTCTTGTTCACAAGTGAGGGAAGGATGGAACGTGACATTGACTGACAGATCGGTGCAGCTTCTGCAGTGGTACATTTGTTGTATAGGTCTGTCGTGGTAAAGAAAGAACTTGAGTCGTAAGATGAAGCTCTTGATTTACCAGTCAGTCTGCGTTCCCATGCTAACCTATGATCATGAACTTTGGATCGTGATCGAAAGGACAAGATCCTGGATACAGGCGGCTGAAATTAGTTTCCTCCATAGAGTGGCTGGGCGCTACCACAGAAATAGGGTGAGGAGCTCAGTCACCAGGGAGGGGCTTGGAGTAGAGCCGCTGCTGCTCCACCTCGACCGGAGCCAGCTGTGGGCATCTGTTTCGGATGCCTTCTGGATGCCTCCCTGGGGAGGTATTCCAGGCATGTCCTTCTGGGAGGAGACCTCTGGGAAGGTGTTCTCTGGCCAGTCAAGAGACATGTCTTTTGGTTGGATGGATGGATGGATGGATGGATGGATGGATGGATGTCACTACTGACTACACTTGATTGGTGAGATGCAGTCACATGACAGTCACAGAGCCTCTGGGATGTCTCGACGAAGCAAAACATAGACAAACTTGCGCATCAGATGGATTAATTAAAAAATAAAGTAGCAGGTACTGAGCAGAATTAGCCCATGCAACAAAGTAAAAATACCCTTAATTTTTCACAAATTCACTCAAGTCAAAATAAAAAGTAAGAATTTATCTACTTTTACAAGAACAATTTATCCAAAAAGTTACCAAAGTAATTGTAACACAGTACATGTAGCTCATTACTATCCATCCTTTTTGAGCTAGTGGTAATCTTAGTGCCCCTGCACTCAAAGGTTTCCAAAATTTAGAAGTATATCCAAAATATCTGCTTCATAAGCTCTTCAACCATTCACCCAGTAGAGAAACATCACTGAAGTACCCATTTCTACCAGAATATGGTGCTGCGGCATCAAGACCCTCCCCCCTTCCTCTTGACACCATCAGCATGTCTTAGTCACTCATCAGAACCAACCGTTTGGGCCAATCCAGTCTGCAGAGGGTACCTCAGCATCACGCACTAATGTAGTGCTCAACAAGAGATGAAGATAAAGATGAAGAATAAGTTAATAATCCCACGGGGAGATTTGGGGTGGGGTGACATTCACATGCAAAAGAACAGAATTAAAGCATCCTCTTACATAAAGCTGGTTTATTTACATTTAAATCTCATGATGGTGTGTTAAGGTTTCATTAGGTGACTCTGATTGCCAAGGAAACAGCATCACTCCAGGCGCAACGACAGCGGACAGCAAAGTCACATGGAAGACAGACAAACACGCACGCACACACACCATACCTCTTTTGACTTTGATGTCTTGGCTGCTTGGTGGATGGTTGGTCTCTAACGAGTGTCTAGAGAAACAACTTGGGAATAACTTGCTGGAAGACTTCTCCAGCAGGTTCTGTGGCAAAGTGGCAGGAGGGTTATTGGTGGATGATGTCCACTTTCACAGCTTGGAGAAACTTCTCCTCATGATGAAAGGAGTGGAGAAAGGAGTGTATGCACAGATTGAAGCAGAAAAGGCAAAAGATAAGGCAGAGGTCAAGGTAAGCCCTCCTCTCTAGCAACTGAGATCCCATCAGAGCCTGTCCACATGACTGACTTGTGGCTGCAATGGGAGCCTCGATATGTAGGATCGAGTCCTCAAATCTAAATTCAAATGGAGTTGTGAATGGAAGATGGCAAACATGCTCATCAGCATCAGAGTAAAAGCTGCTTCGTTCATGGACCATAATACATGTTTACCAACAACTGTCAATCAATCAACCAACCTTTATTCGTATAGCTCTTAATCACATCAGCAAACATTTCAAATTCATGTGGTTTATTGAATAAATGGACATAAAACATATGAAAAATCTCTGTATTGTCTATCCATTAATAACCATCAATTCATAACAAGGGAGGGGAGGGGACAAGGGAACAGGGAGATAGAATAGGGCCTTGTTCTGTCCACTCCACACATCTACCTGCTATTGCAGTATCTCCTCCACAATGCGCTGGCATCCTGTCGGAAGCTTCTCCCTGCCTAATGCCCATAAATCTGCTGGGATGCTCGTAACCCAAGAAAGCAGAATAAACTGTGAGAAAATGAATGAATGAATGAATGAATGAATGAATGAATGAATGAATAAATGAATGAATGGCAGGTGTGAATGCATCTCATCAATGCCTTGTTGATTGATTGGTTTGTTCCGTTTAATCACATTTGTTCAAACAGTCAAAGATGGTATTCGTAAAATCCACCAGATCCTCCGCGTGGGGTTAAATGGCCAGTCCGAACACACTAACGATGCAGTATATGGACTTATTCTCCCATCGCACTGTGCAGCTTCCATCGGTGGCATTATCCCAGAAACACGTGCTGGATGTTTGCAGACCAGCCCCATTCTTCTGCATGATGATACAGTTTACGATATATTTGAAGGGCTTCCTTAGTTTGGCGAGTTGGCCAATGCAACGTTCCACAGTGCTGGTGCTCCACTGGGGGACTCGGCTAGGCTGGTATGCATTTCCTCCGATGGTGGTCTCCACGGCCTCTTTAATTATCCTGCCTACTTCCTCAATGTCGAATGCAGTGTCCTCTTCAGCCATGTCTCAATGCAAACGACTTGGATCAAAGTGACTTCCCTTTCTTGAAATAATCGCCAATTTTTTATTTTGTTTTATTTTTATTTTTTCTATTTTCAGGAAACACAAAAAACGGAACCATTTCTTGATGATTTAGACAAGACACATTTCTGTAAAAATGTGACAGGCAATTATTTTAAGAGGGTGATAATTTTGAAGTCAATGCCAAACCTTAAACAATGTAATCCCACTCATTATATTTGAATAATGCTTCTGTGTGAGTCTGCTGAGATTAAACAAGTCTTACATCCTGGGGATATCTGTTTGAAAGGACGCCTAACATCATAAAAGGATTCCTTTGATCTCAATGACATGTAAGCCGAGGAGCAGATATATTAGTGTTGGTTGATGAGAGGAGGCTCAAATTTCTTGAAAGCTAGTATTTTCTTTAGAGAACTTTCTTTAAGAAGCCATAATGGTAAGGTCAATGTAAAATTTGTCCTTAGAGAAATTGCCAGATTAGAGTACAGTGCATCCTTGTTCCTTGCGGTTAATGTGTTCCAGGAACCACATGCGATTAACGAATTCCACGAGTGACAAACTATTATCTTATTATTTACGGTAATTTAAACATTTATGAACCCTCCCCATACTCATATTAAACCACCTTCTATCTGTATTACCTTTTCCCACACTCTTTTGACTGTTTAAATCACTTCTGTGTCTCACGTAAGTCAGAGACTCATGGAACATGGATGCCGTCAGCCAATAGAATGTGTGTACGGTATCACGAGACTGCCTACCAAAAATCTGCAATGAGGTGAAGTCGCGAGCGTGGATGTGCATATGCGCAATGGCGCACTGTAGTCTATAAAAGTGAATAACTGTTATAACTGAGTTGGTAGTAATCCTCACCACCTTTCTTAATTTCTGGGGGCACCTAAAAACAAGTGTCTGATGAGCCCCAACTAAGATACAAAGCCCTGCCCCCCCAGACACCATCAGCATGCCAAGTCATTTTTTTCCCAGATTTTCTTGATTTATACAAGAAAAGGCATTTCTATTAGAAAGTGACGATACTGAAGAGTCGATGCAACAAATGTAATCCCACTCATTATTATTGAAGAAAGAAATATGTGAGTCTGCTGAGATTAAACTAATCTTACATCCTGGGGATATATCAATTAAAAAAAAAAAAACAGGAAAAAGAAGGAAACAAAAAGAAACAAAAAACAATCAATTACACACAAAAAAATCAATTACAATTTTCCAACAAGAACAATGCAGTCAGACTGCAACATCCCGCGACACCTCTGAATACAAAATTTTACCATGAGCTACTTGCTTAGGTCAAAGATCAGAGCTAGTGCTCTGACCTACTTTCATAGATCAAAGCAGTAGCTTTGATCTATAGTCTTCCACTGGCCTCCCTCGCCTTTCTATCTTATCCAGTTCCTGAGTATACAAAAGTTAGACTTTGACCTTGACTTAGTTTTCTCAAGGTCAAGGTTATCTCATTTTCATCCCCTTTGCTGCCCGAGTAATGTGCTTTTTGTTTCATCTTTCTATCTGCAACGGTTGCAAAGATATTTGGCACACTAACGGACGAACACAAACGCTGACAATTACAATACATTTCCGCTTTGAAGTAGGATTCAACTATGGTTCAGGAGCTCTTTGACACTGCTTTGGTAGAGGTAATTTTCTGTTGTACCTCCTGTTTTTTTTTTGTTGTTTTTTTTGACAAGACATGAGAACGTTATTGATTGCAAACTCAAACTCAACTCAAACTCAATCCAATATTCCCCCGGTATGAAAGTGAAACAAGTAACATCGATACTAACCATTGCGTAATCGATGTTGTCAATTAAGTAAACTGCAACACTGCAGATCAACAAACCATGATTATGAATGTTTGAAAGGCAGACCATTTGATGATTCCGATGATTTTGGCAGGAGCATTTCTTGCCTGAATCATTCAATTACTTTAAGAGAGTGATGATTTTGAAGAGTTGATGCCAAACCTTAGAAATGTAATCCCATTCATTACATTTGAATTATGAGTCTGCTGAGATTAAACAAATCTAATATCCTGGGGATATATGATTGAAAGGACAACTAACAATTGAAAGCATTCCTTTGATCCTAACGACATGCAAGCCAAGGAGCAAATATATTTGTGTCGGTTAGTATTTTTAGAGAACTTTTTTCAAGAACCCAAAATGGCAGGTGCAATGTAAAATTTGTCTTGAGAGAAATTGCCAGATTAGAGCAGTATATCTCATAAAAAATGAATAACTTATAACTGTAATAACTGAATCACCGGCTTTAAAATTGTATTATTATTTTAAAAATTTTGTTACACTAGCTAAAATATTTGAATGTGTTGTGCCAGAGCAAAAATGCCATGTCGCAAATGTGAGCTGCTGGCTCTGTGCCAGAACTGGACTTTGAACTGTAAAACTTAGCTGGCCAGGATGAGCAATAATTAGCACCTGTGTCTCAGAGGTGGTATGGTGGCACAATGGGCAGAACCGTTGTTGAACAACAAGAGGGTTCCAGATTAACGTCCTGCTCTGTCTGAAGTTTCCATGTTGTTCCCATATCTGCGTGGTTCTCTCCAGGTTGTCTGCCACCTCTAAAAACAATGGCTGGTCTCAAAATGTCTGTAGGCGTGATTGTGTGGGTATGTGTTTGTGTGTCTTCGATGTGGTTCCACGGTGCACTGGTGTCAAGCCTGGAGTGTACCCTGCCTCTCGTCCTAAGTCCGCTGGGGTAGGCTCCTGCAACCCTGCGACTCGCAACAGCAGTAGAAGCTGTTAATGAAAATGAATAAATGAGTAAAATAATGTGAGGTAATTCTAAAAACCCTCCACCTAGACTGTCCACTAGTTGTCACCCACTGACATCTTCCCTTGTCAGTATGACTGTTGAAGAGGGTAATCCAAGGGGATGATAAAAGCAGGACCATGACGTGAAGGATGGTGAGCTTATACAGTATTTCAAAGGTTGTCACAGTTGTGTGACATAGGAAAAGTAAACTTTAAGAAAACTATATTCATAAACATTTAGTAAAGGAAATTGGCAGTAAATCTGTTGACAAATAATCCTAAAACCTTTTAGAAATTAGTACGATTGACAAGGCAAGTTTAAGACCTATCGAGTGGTGTAGCAGTGAGAACTTGTAATGAACTTATTTTCAATTCTCATGTGAATTTTTTTAAAGCATCACCATAAAGTTCTGTTATCATTTATGACATTGCTGACAGTGGTCTAGTTATACCAACGGAGATGGTAGCTAAACATTCACACCTGTTTCTTCTTCTTTTCCTTTCGGCTTTTCCCTTCAGGGGTCGCCACAGTGAATCAATTGCCTCCATCTAGCCCTGTCCTTTGCATCCTCTTCTCTCACACCAACTACCTACATGTCCTCCCTCATTACATCCATAAACCTCCTCTTTGGTCTTCCTCTAGGCCTCCTGCCTGGCAGTTCAAAACTCAGCATCCTTCTACCAATATATTAATAACGTATCTATCTATCTATCTATCTATCTATCTATCTATCTATCTATCTATCTATCTATCTATCTATCTATCTATCTATCTATCTATCTATCTATCTATCTATCTATCTATCTATCTATCTATCTATCTATCTATCTATCTATCTATCTCTCCTCTGGACATGTCCAAACCATCTCAGTTTGGCCTCTCTGACTTTATCTCCAAAACCTCTAACATGTGCTGTCCCTCTGATGTACTCATTCCTGATCCTATCCTTCCTGGTCACTCCCAAATAGAACTTCAGCATCTTCATCTCTGCTACCTCCAGCTCTGTCTCCTGTCTTTTCCTCAGTGACACTGTCTCTAGACCAAACAACATCGCTGGTCTCACCACATTTTTGTACACCTTTCCTTTCATTTTAGCTGAAACTCTTCTATCACACATCACACCTGACACTTTCCTCCACCCGTTCCATCCTGCCTGGACACGCTTCTTCACCTCTTTTTCAGACTCTCCATTGCTCTGGACTGTTGACCCTAAGTACTTAAAATCCTCCACCTTCTTGATCTCTTCTCCCTGTAACCTCATTCTTCCACTTGGGTCCCTCTCATTCACACACATGTACTCTGTCTTTCTGCGGCTAACCTTCATTCCTCTCCTTTCCAGGACAAACCTCCACCTCTCTAGCTTGTCCTCCACTTCTTCCCTGCTCTCACTACAGATCACAGTGTCATCTGCAAACATAGTCCATGGAGATTCCTGTCTAACCTCATCTGTCAGCCTGTCCATCACCATAGCGAACAAGAAGGGGCTCAGAGCTGATCCCTGATGCAGTCCCACCTCCACCTTGAACTCCTCTGTCACACCTACAACACACCTCACCACTGTCTTACAGTCCTCATACATGTCCTGCACCGCTCTAACATACTTCTCTGCCACTCCAGACTTCTTCGTACAATACCACAGTTCCTCTCTGGGCACCCTGTCATAAGCTTTCTCCAAATCTACAAAAACACAATGCAGCTCCCTCTGGCCTTCTCTGTACTTCTCTATCAACATCCTCAAAGCAAATACTGCATCTGTAGTCCTCTTTTTTGGCATGAAACCATACTGCTGCTCACAAATGTTCACTTCTGCCCTTAGACTAGCTTCCACTACTCTTTCCCATAACTTCATTGTATGGCTCATCAGCTTTATCCCTCTGTAGTTGGCACAACTAAGCACATCTCCCTTTGTTCTTAAAAATGGGCACCAGCACACTTCTCCCCCATTCCTCAGGCATCTTCTCAATATCTAAAATTCTGTTGAACAACCCAGTCAGAAACTCTACTGCCACTTCTAGACACTTCCAAATCTCTACAGGTATATCATCAGGCCCGACTGCCTTTCCACTCTTCATCCTCTTCAGTGCCCTCCTCACTTCATCCTGAGTAATCGTTGCTACATCCTGGTCCACAACAGTCACCTCTTCTAGTCTTTGTTCTCTCTCGTTTTCCACATTCATCAACTCTTCAAAGTACTCTTTCCATCTTCCCATCACACCACTGGCACCTGTCAATAGACTTCCATCCCTGTCCTTAATCACCCTAACCTGCTGTACGTCCTTCCCATATCCATCTCTCTGTCTTGCCAACCGGTATAGATCAGTCTCTCCCTCCTTACTGTCCAACCTAGCATACAAGTCATCATAAGCCCCTTGTTTGGCCTTTGCTACCTCTACCTTTACCTGTACTCCTGTCTATTCTCCTCAGTCCTCTCAGTGTCCCACTTTCTCTTAGCTAACCTCTTTCTCTGTATGCACTCCTGTACCTCCTCATTCCACCACCAAGTCTCCCTATCTACTTTCCTTCCAGATGACACACCAAGTACTCTTCTACCTGTCTCCCTGATCACATTAGCTGTAGTTGTCCAGTCATCTGGAAGCACCTCCTGGCCACCCAGAGCCTGTCTTAACTACTTCCTAAAAGTCATGCAACACTCTTCCTTTTTTAGCTTCCACCATTTCGTCTTCTGCTCTGCCTTTGCCCTCTTCATCTTCCTCACCACCAGAGTAATCCTGCACACCACCATCCTATGTTGTTTGGCTACACTCTCGCCTACCACTACTTTACAGTCACTGATCTCCTTCAGGTTACACCGTCTACACAAGATGTAGTCTACCTGTGTGCTCCTACCACTACTCTTATAGGTCACCCTATGTTCCTGGAAGAAAGTATTCACTATAGCCATTTCCATCCTTTTTGCAAAGTCAACTACCATCTGTCCTTCTGCGTTCCTCTTCTGGATACCAAACCTGCCCATCACCTCCTCATCACCTCTGTTACCTGCACCAACATGTCAATTGAAGTCCGCTCCAGTGACAACTCTCTCACTTCTAGGCTTGCTCTGCATCACTTCATCAAAGTCCAACCAGAATTTCTCCTTCTCCAGCTCATATCCTACCTGTGGAGCATACCACTAACAACATTGAACATGACACCTTCTATTTCTAGCTTCAGACTCATCACTCTATCCGACACTCTTTTTACCTCCAGGACATTCCTAACAAACTCCTCCTTCAAGATAACTCCTACTCCATTTCTCTTCCTATCTACACCATGATAAAACAACTTGAACCCTGCTCCTAAACTTCTCGCCTTGCTACCTTTCCACCTGGTCTCCTGGACACACAGTATGTCTACCTTTCTCTGCATCATGTCAACCAACTCTCTACCTTTTCCTGTCATAGTTCCAACATTCAATGTCCCTACTCTTAGTCCTATACTCTTGGCGCTCCTCTTCTCTTCATGCGAACGCACTTTCTTCCTCTCCTTCGAACCAAAAGTAATCCAATTTTCACCAGCGCCCTGTAGGTCAACAGCGCCGATGGCGGTCGTTGTTAACCCGGGTTTCGACCAATCCGGTATGGAAGTCATAGGTTTGATTTGCATCTTTGATTTGGCAAAAGTTTTACACCGGATGCCCTTTCTGATGCAACCGGGCTTGGGACCGGCACAATAAGACACTGGCTTGTGCCCTCTTGCGGCTACATTGTGCCCTCTCTACATGACCAAATTGCTCAGCCAGTCTTTGTTGACAAAGTGGGTAAATAGTAAAGATGCTAAAGCAAATATGCTAACGCATGCTAGCAAAACCCCGTGGCACACACCGCTGACATTTCATGCTTCATTTTTTAAAATTATTTTCTTATAGCTTGATGAAATGCATGTAAATATAAAGATAATCTGTTCCTATTATTTTAACTTCAAACTTTTTTCCCCATCTAACTCTTGGCATCCATCTAGTGGCAGAGGTTTTGAATCATGCCTTAATTTTCCTCTAAATGTAGCATAAATTAGTGCATCATGACAAAATATTTAACATATTGACAATCATAACTATGCAGAGAAATAGTCATCGTCATATTGAATATTATCATGTGGAAAAGAACAGTTACAAAGCTGCATCTTTTGTTCTTTTTTCCCAGCGTGAATGTATCTCTGTCCATGTGGGCCAAGCCGGGGTCCAGATGGGGAACACCAGCTGGGAGCTCTACTGTCTGGAACACGACATCCAGCCAGACGGACAGATGCCCAATCGCAATCCTGTCGGAGGCCACGACGACTCCTTCAACACTTTCTTCAGTGAGACGGGGGCTGGGAAGTACGTCCCCAGAGCCGTCTTTGTTGACCTGGAACCCACTGTGATGGGTCAGTAGTGTTGTGACATGGGTTTGTTTTTTTTGTTTTTGTTTTTTAAGATCAGGCATGATCAACTTCAGGTAAAGTCAGGTTTGGTTATTGTTAAGGTTTCAGGTGCCTTTCAAATTCTAATCACCTTTTTTTATCAGCATTGTACGTTAGCTGAAAAAATTAAGTGTCTTTGGTTAGCCAGTTTAACTCATATTATCTAACTTTTATCCACTTTAAGTACTTCCTATTCCAAATAAACATATTTTCTTTGTTGTTGCTGTCTTTTCCAGATGAAGTACGCACAGGAGCGTACCGTCAGCTCTTTCATCCTGAACAGATGATCTCAGGAAAAGAAGACGCTGCTAACAACTATGCCAGAGGACATTACACCATTGGCAAAGAGGTCATCGATGGTGTCCTAGATAGAATCCGTAAACTGGTAGGGTACTTTAGAGTTAGTCATTCGTTTTGGTTTAACATTTAAGATTAAAAAAATGAGCATATAGAAAATATGACTGATTACTTGCATGATGTATGGTGATGATGACAAATTAGTAGAGTAATGATCGAAAGACCATCTTATACTATCTTTTATGATAACTAGCGGGAACCTGTGGAAATTCCACAATAAAACAAGATCAGACTTCCTACCAAACATATGAAAACAAATGTATTTGTATTATACACCAAGCAAATCCAACGTCAAAAATCACTGTGGTGATGTAACGGTTTCAATCCATCCATCCATCCATCCATCCATCTACAGCTTATCCGGGGCCGGGTTGCGGGGGCAACAGTCTCAGCAGGGATGTCCATACTTCCCTCTCCCCAGAAACCTCCAGCTCCTCCGGAGGGAGCCAGAGGCATCCCCAGGTCAGCCGAGAGACATAGTCCCTCCAGCGTGTCCTAGATCTTCCTCGAGGTCTCTTCCCTGTAGGACATGCCCAGAACACCTCCCCAGGGTGGCGTCCAGTAGGCATCCGGAACAGATGCCCGAGCCACCTCAGCTGGCTCCGCTCAAGGCAGAGGAGCAGCAGCTCTACTCTGAGCTCCTCCCTGGTGACTGAACTCCTCACCCTATCTCTAAGGGCCACTCTGCAGAGGAAACTCATTTCAGCCGCTTGTATCTGGGATCTTGTTCTTTCGGTCATGACCCAAAGCTCATGACCATAGGTTAGAGTAGGAACATAAATTGACTGGTAAATCGAGAGTTTCGCCTTGTGACTCAGCTCCTTCTTCACCACGACAGACCTATACCGCGGCTGCATCACTGCAGAAGCTGCACCGATCCGTCTGTCAATCTCACTTTCCATTCTTCCCTCACTTATGAACAAGACCCCAAGATACTTAAACTCCTCCACTTGGGGTAAGGACTCTCCACTGACCTGCAGAGGGCACACCACCCTTTTCCAGTCGAGAACCATGGCCTCGATTTAGAGGTGCTGATCCTCATCCCACTCGCGTCATACTCAGCTGCAAACCGTCCCAGTGAACGCTTGAGGTCCAGGTTTGATGAGGCCAACAGGACAACATCGTCTGCAAAAAGCAGAGATGAAATCCTTTGGTCCCCAAACCAGACTCCCTCCGGACCCTGGCTGCGCCTAGAAATTCTGTCCATAAAGATTATGAACAGAACCGGTGATAGAGGACAGCCCTGCTGGAGTCCAACATGCACCTGGAACAGGTCTGACTTACTGCCGGCAATGTGAACCAAGCTCTGGCTTCGGTCATACAGGGACCGGACAGCCCTCAGCAAAGGGCCCCAGACTCCATACCCCCGAAGCACTCCCCACAAGATACCATGAGGGACATGATCGATTGTCTTCTCCAGATCCACGAAACACATGTGAACTAGTTGGGCAAACTCCCATGAACCCTCAAGCACCAGTGTTCCACAACCAGGACGGACACCGCATTGTTCCTCCTGAATCCGCGGTTTGACTATAGGTCTAATCCTCCTCTCCAGTACCCTGGAACTTTCCCCGGGAGGCTGAGTGTGATCCCCCTATAGTTGGAACACACCCTCCGGTCCCCCTTTCTGAAAAGAGGGATCACCGCCCCAGTCTGCCAATCCAGAGGTACTGTCCCCGATGCGATGTTACAGAGACGTGTCAACCATGACAGTACCTGCACATCCAGAGACTTGAGGTACTCAGGGCGAATCTCATTCACCCCTGGTGCTTTTCCACTGAGGAGTTTGTCAACCACCTCGGTGACTTCAGCTTGGGTGATGGACGACTCCACCTCTGAGACCTCAGTCTCTTCTTCATCTGTGAAAGACATGGTAGCAGGATTGAGGAGATCCTCGAAGTATTGTTTCCACCTCCCGACAATATCCTCAGTCGAGGTCAGCAGCTCTCCGCCTTGACTGTAAACAGTGTTGGCTGTGCACCACTTTCCCCTCCTGAGGCACCGAATGGTTTGCCAGAATTTCTTCAAGGATGACTGATAGTCTTCTTCCATGGCCTCCCCGAACTCTCCCCAGACGCGAGTTTTTGCCTCCGCGACTATTCGAGCTGCAGTACGCCTGGCCTGCCTGTACTTGTCAGCTGCCTCCGGAATCCTACAATTCAACAAAATTTGATAGGACTCCTTCAGCTTGACGGCATCCCTTCCGGTGTCCACCACCGGGTTCGGGGGTTACCGCCGCGACAGGCACTAGAGACCTTGCAACCACAGCTCCGAGCAGTCGCTTCGACAATGGAGGTGGAAAATATGGTCCACTCTGACTCAATCACTCAGACATCATTGCCGTTTTCTGTTTGTTCCTGCTGTTTGGACTTTATGCTCAAAAACATGAAAATTGTTTGAACAGTTATGACACTTACGTTAACTGGGAAGTTTGAAGCTCTATGAGGCTTTATTTGCTCTAGTACAACATCTACTGGATGCTAAAATATCAGTTGGCATGAGTTTGAAGTGTGTGGCATTTTGCAGAAAGCCTGTGAATAAAAATAAGTCAGCAAAATAAGGAAGTACACAAAACGTATATTTTAGGGATGGCAGTACACTGTGTGTGTGTGTGTGTGTGTGTGTGTGCGTGATTGTGTGTTTGACAGGCAGTGGTCACACACACACACACACACACACACACACACACACACACACACACACACACACACACAGACACACTGGCAGTATGGAAAATGATCATTTGGACATGACAAAAATGAAAATACAGTAAACGTACAGTGAGGGGAGGGTGGTTGTGGTTGGAGTATGGACAATTTGTAACGTTGAGGTGTAGCCAGTGATTATGCTTGGGTCATATCATTGGTTTTTATTTAAAAACAACATTTTTGTCCACTGTGGCAGGTCTTAGGTGATTTTTTTTTGTAACAATATTTCCCCGCTTTAGAAAACACCTGCCTTTTATCGCTGTCAAAACTCGTGGCACAAACCGAACCGCCTCCTGAATCAGGCCATGTCAACACCTAGCTGCATAAATGCATTGATCAACACGTTTATAAGCATAAAAACTCTGAGAACGGGACCGGGACGTGTGGAAATTCACGTCGGGGAGCTGTTACACGTCAGAAAAAACATATACATGTAGACACAGGTCACAGCAGTTTTCGTCACAGGGAAACATCATCCGGATAGAGAAAGTTTCGGCTACAGCGTCCACACAACAACGCAGACCGGGCGTTTTCAAAAAACTTCACTTTGGCCAGCGTTTTCGTCCCGGACATCTGTGTTGTCTTGAGGACGAAAGACGTAACCGCAACAAAAAGCCTCACTGCCCAATGCCTTACAACATATTGTTCACGCGATTCCTTCTGGCATATGCGCCGTGATTGGTTGGGTGCTTGATTGACAGGTAGTGGGTGCAGTTAAAAAGCATGACAGTGTGAGGTTTTCAAGTGAGCTTATTCAATATATAGGTGGGGGGATAGACAACTAAAATTATGTAATCACAATTTTAGATTTTGTGTATACAGTATATAATTGCACAAATAAAATGCAGCATTAGAAAAGGGGAAGTAACTTCATAGTGGCTCAGTGGTAGAGCACGTGGTAGAGTGGGTTGTCCTATGATTCAAGGTTGGTGGTTCGATTCCCTCTCCCGCCCAAAAACCCCCGGAGTGTGAGCTGACAGTGGGAGGTGTCAGCTCGCACCCTGGAGCACTGCTGAGGCGCCCTTGAGCAAGGCGCCACCCCCTTTACAAATTGCTCATGAGGGGCGCACCATGAAGGAGCTAGCCGCCACTCTACCTCCCCTTGCATGCCTACAGGCCCCCTTGTGTTTCTGTGCGTGTGCTACAGGGGCCTGTACTCACTTTTATGTATGCATGCGTTTGAACTAATGACTAACTAGAGTGTGCCTTCTTAATTTCCCTTCAGGGATCAAAATCAGTATATATTAAAAAAAAAATGAAGACAGTAAAAGAAAAGATGGAGGAATGAAGACAAATCAATGATTATTAAAGATTAGGAAACTATACAGACGTAACCTATTATGTTTGTGGAAATCTAATGTCAAACAGTTCTCCATAAACTGACCTCAGAATAAATATTTACTTGGGTCTGAATCCCCTTCAAAATCCTCTCATGATACAATTTCACATGATGTATAAAAACCAATACAGCGGTAAAATAGTTAAATCAGTAAAACACATCTACAATACAGTAGAAATATACATATTCAAACACTTACTGTACAATTAAAAGAGAATAAGACATCACACATATCAACATAACATTTGATCACAACATCAAAACATCACAACAGGCTTGTCTTTTAGTGTTGGCAGGTGTAGATAAGCCACATTTTCAAGTTTATAGTGAAGACCTTGTATGGTGTAGGAAGTTTAACATCTTCAGGTAATGAGTTCCACTCACCAGCGCTCCTCACTGACCAGACCGACTTACCGAAAGTGCTCCTGCACAGAGGAATGAAACAGTCACCTCTGACAGAACCTCAAGTGACCCACTCAGAGCTGTTTCTTTGGCTGATGAACTCTGCCAGAGGATCTGGAGCCAAATCATGCATTCATTCATTCATTCATTGTAATATGACCACCGCTATATCCGCCGCAGCGGGTCACGGGGAGCTGGAGCCTATCCCAGTGGCATAGGGCGTGAGGCAGGGGACACTCCGGGCACGACGCCAGTGCACCGCGGAGCCACACACAAAGACATACAACCACTCACACACACACTCACTCCTACGGGCAATTTGGGACCAGCCAATCAACCTGAAGCGCATGCTTTTGGAGGTGGGAGGAAGCCGGAGAACCCGGAGAGAACCCACGCAGACACGGGGAGAGCATGCGAACTCCGCACAGAGCGGGACTCGAACCCGGGTCCGCCGTGTTGTGAGGCGGCAGTGCTACCCACTGCGCCACCGTGCCGCCCCAAATCATGCAGTACTTTTTAAATCAAATCTGCAAATGTGTCAAGACTGTCCCAGTTTAAAAGGCTGTATTTTTTTGAATTTGCTGTGATGATAGTGCCGAGTTTTTTAATCCATAACTTTAATTGTTTGTGCAAAACTTTCAATGGTTTTTTGAAGGTTTTGTACAACTATTGCCTGACCAGTGTGGTGGGGGTTTCGTTTCTCTTAAGACAAGACACAGTGTATTAAACACAAGATATTTATTTTGTCAATTCAAATCAAAGTTGAGTAGCAGTACAAGTAATATCATCACTAGGTTGAGTATGAGTCCGATAACATCATCGATGATATTGACAAACAGACAGGTTCAACAAACAGACTATTTCAACAAATACTTATCTAAGCATGATGAGAGCTCTGGAGACGATGAAAAAGTCTTCCGATGTGTTCATTCATTCATTCATTCATTCATTCATCTTCCAACCCACTTAATCCGCTTGTTGTTACAGAATATTCTGGGTACAGTAAAAAACTTCAAGTGCAAACTAGGAAATGGATCACATTTCTTTTTATACCCTAAAGGCGTAACTATGTTTCAGTAGGTACATCATGACCTCAAGAAGTTAGCAGAGACATCTAGTCGACAGTTTCACATGGCTGATGACATAACCTAATCATTCACGAGGACATTTAGTGCAGATAAAATTATTAAAAGATACTGACATTTACACAAACACTTCTAAAAACAGATTAGATTCTTGCAGAATCTTTCATGACCTCGAGACTTCCTGGGGCCGTTTCTCCCAAGTGCTGAAAGATTTGGCACACAAACAACAATCTAGATTTTTAGTTCAATGAAATTATATTATTTTATTATATTCTTTTATTGCATTAAAAACTTTCCACCACACCAGCCTGGGACCAACTGGTCAGGAAATAGTTGAAGTTGATGAAAATTATTGAATGTAAGTACATTTTTGCGGCTTCAGGTGAAATTTCATTTGAATTCCACGGAAATTTGCAAGATTTAACTTGATTTTTTTTACACAATTTGTCAATATGGGCTTTAAAGGAGAGCTGTGAATATATTATTAACCCAAGATATTTATATTGGCTGACGATTTGTATTTTTCTCTATTAATATGTTAATCAGGGTCAGGTGATACGCTATTTGTTTTGGTGAAATACATGCCTATAGTTTTAGAAACGTTTAGCTGTGGACAGCACTCCTGCAACCAAGATGAACACTGACTTTGGAGCCACCATGAACAAAGAAAACCGTGTCGTCTGCATACACTAAGTATTCAGCGTTAGGACAAACAGTAGGCAAATCATTGATATTAAGACTAAATAAAAGGGGGCATAATATTGATCCCTGAGGGACTCCAGAGGTAAGCCAAAGAGAACCAGATCTACAGTTGTTAACTAATGCAGATTGTGTTCGATCACGCAGATATGATTCAATCCAGCTCACAACGTTGTGAGAGAAGTTGAATTTTAAGAGCTTGGTTAGAAGGACAGAGTGATTTACTGTATCAAATGTTTTCCTAAGGTTCAAAAAGACAGCCCCTACAACTCCACCCTTGTCGAGAAAATATTTTATTTTCTCAATGAAGAGGCATGTGGCCATTTCAGTAGAATGCTTGGATCTGAAACCAAACTGCATGCGGTGGAGACAGGGGGAGCTGCTCTTTAAGTGATGGACAATCTGCTGTGCCACCCATGTTTCTGCAATTGTGAAAATGGCCGAAAGAATGCTTATTGGCCGATAGTTATGCAGAGAAGTTGAGTCACAAGATTTAAAGACATGGTAATAATAGTAGATTTCCAGACCGTTGGACAGTGACCAGATGAAATTGAATGATTAATGATTGAGGCAATTACGGGTGGCGAGACTAAACCTAGACGTACGAGCATGTTTTTTTCCACACGAAGAACAACCTTTGCTTTTAATGGTTTAAGTGATTGAAGCAAATTGATAACTTTGGTTTCAGTCACATTTATAATGGTAAAGGACTGCATTGCAGACAATACAGGGTATTCCGTCCTCTGTTTTCAGTAAATTTACCAGAGATTTATGACACAGACTCAATGAAGTCATTTTTAAAAGCATCACCCATCATTTAAGGTTCTGTCAGGATTTCTTAGTAGTCATGCACATTTACAAATCTGTTAAAGATAAAAAGCATGCATACAAATGATACAAAACATTTTATTTTTCATTGCATATTATGTCTTTATAATATAAAGATAATATAATTTTATAATTTCTCTGTCTGCAGGCTGACCAATGCACAGGGCTCCAGGGCTTTCTGGTCTTCCACTCCTTTGGTGGAGGCACTGGTTCAGGTTTCACCTCCCTGTTAATGGAGAGACTCTCTGTTGATTATGGAAAAAAGTCTAAGCTTGAGTTTGCCGTCTACCCATCCCCCCAGGTTTCCACAGCAGTAGTGGAGCCTTACAACTCCATCCTGACCACCCACACCACTTTAGAGCACTCTGACTGTGCCTTCCTGGTGGACAACGAGGCCATCTACGACATCTGTCGCAGGAACCTCGACATTGAATGTCCATCATACACCAACCTGAACAGGCTCATCAGCCAGATTGTGTCTTCAATCACAGCCTCCCTTCGCTTTGATGGAGCCCTGAATGTTGACCTGGCTGAGTTCCAGACCAACTTGGTGCCCTACCCTCGTATCCACTTCCCTCTGGCCACCTACGCTCCAGTCATCTCAGCTGAGAAAGCCTACCATGAACAGTTGTCTGTTGCTGAGATCACCAATGCCTGCTTTGAGCCGGCCAACCAGATGGTGAAGTGTGATCCTCGTCATGGTAAATACATGGCTTGCTGCCTGCTGTTTCGTGGTGATGTGGTGCCCAAAGATGTCAATGCAGCCATCGGTGCCATCAAAACCAAACGCACCATCCAGTTTGTAGACTGGTGCCCCACAGGCTTCAAGGTGGGTATCAACTACCAGCCTCCAACTGTGGTTCCTGGAGGAGACCTGGCTAAAGTGCAGAGGGCTGTCTGCATGCTGAGCAACACCACAGCCATCGCTGAGGCCTGGTCTCGTCTCGACCACAAGTTTGACCTCATGTACGCCAAGAGAGCCTTTGTCCACTGGTATGTTGGGGAGGGAATGGAGGAGGGAGAGTTCGCTGAGGCCAGAGAAGACATGGCTGCCTTGGAGAAGGATTATGAAGAGGTTGGAGTCGACTCGGTTGATGACGCTGGGGAAGGTGGGGAAGGGGATGAATATTAGGTTCAGCTGTCACTACCAATTTATTTAACAGACAAGATTGGTCTATTGCATGAATTGGAGAGGACTAAGGTATAGAAATCAGTTTGTATGTGAAATGTTTTATTTATTTTATTTGGATTTTTAAGAATCCACTTGTAGAGATGTAGAGATGACAGGTTTTTTTTTGGTTGTGCATCAAAACTATGTTTGACAGGTCAGACGTTATATTCCTGTGGTGTTCAATAAATCCCATAAATATACTGAATCATTGTCTCTCCATAAATGAAAATTTTGGAATTTGTCCCATGATCATCTTTCAGATTTTGCACACGGTTCTATTTTTAGAACTTCATAGTGTTGACCTTGTGTTATTTTGCTCAAGCACACATTGTTGGAAACCAGTCTCACACCTCAGCTAATAGAGTCTGTTTAAATCCAACTTATGAGGCCTGTTCTAAAATAATGTTTACGAACGTATGGTCAAACAGACTGCTATAGAAAAAAAATTAAATGTGCTGTTGGATCTGTATTCATTATACTAGAACAGTTCACACAAACCTGTCTATGATTTACTCAACATCTCCCCCATCTATATATTTGAATAAGCTCACTTGAACACCTCATGCTGTTACGTTTTAACTCCTACCACTGCCTGTCAATCAAGCGCCCAACCAATCAAGGCGCTGAAGGAATCACGTGAACAAGAGCTCCTCAGAGCATCGTAGAATGAAATTAACAGCTGTCACCATAAAAAATACTCTATTCCCTGTTTAATGTCCATTGACATATAATGCAAACACACTGTACACAAGAAAACAAACATTTTCTTGTGTACAGTTTTGGTCGGCATCTACCCGGAAGTTCGGCCCTTTAGCCGAGTTAGCTCCGGTCTTCACATTTGTCCATGTTTCTCACTTATTGAGCCGTTTTAGCTTCTTCAAACATAGCGGTTTATATTCTTTGATTGTGATGGACCTCACTTTGTCATGTGGTGAACCCCGAAGCTTTATCCACCACGACCAAACTCACGAAGAGTTTGGTCGTGGTGTCCGTAACGCTGAAGCGGCCTTCGTCTTCGCGTTCGTCTGTCCCACAAATACGGAACTGTTACGGCTTCGTCAGACACAACAGTTGGTTGTCTTATGACGGCGTAGAAAAAAAACAAAAAAACAAGGTCTGATATTATTGTTTTATCGCAGTATTTCCACGGGTATTGTACTCAACAACGAAATAGTCAGCTAATATACATTTAGTTTTAACAGTTCCAAGCATGCCATATCAGGAACCCTGCAGTTCACTTTGTGTAATGTCATTACCAGGTTACTTCAGTTCATTTACAGCTAATTATCAGACATAATGATAGGTAACCAATATCCAGTATGGATGTGGCTTCTGCTGTCAGTGGTTTGCAGAATGTGGACAGTTCAGGGAGGCAGAGACCAGCAACTGGAAAGACTTGTGTGCAAATGCAACAGTACAGCAACAACTAGCTGGTAACAACTAGCAAAAATAACATCATTAGTAAAGCTGAAACACTTCCATCTTCTGATGTACAACAGAAGATGCAAGTAAATGTCAAATTAATGTACATGAAACAAATGTCAAGGTTTAAAACACATTATATGTTGGGATCTGGGACCTAAAATACAATTTCTGCAATTTCTGCTGTTAGGTGGTGCTGTGTTGTCTAACTGTGATAACTCTATTCTTGTGTGTTCTTGTGTAACATGTTGTACAACACTGTGAAACTTTACCTTTTCTTACATCCCACTTCATCCCAATTGTCAGTGTTTGTGTCTTTGTCCGTCTGTCCGTCCTAGTTTATCTTTTTTGACTGGCCCCGCTGACGTGAGTGTAATTATTCCTTTATCCCACTAGAGGGAGCTACCAGCCAAATAGAGATCCAGCCCAGGCCCTCTGCATTTTCCGTGGCCCCTTACCCTAATCCCAATGAAACTCTACTGAGCAAGATATTAGTGGAGGGTCTTTAGCCTCATTTGGACTGGAACCACCATGACCACTTACACTAGTCTGAGTCACCACAAACACGTCTTTGAATGACTTTCACGTTTTATTTCTCATTGAGTAGACATTTCGTCTCTTAGAGGTGACGTTCTAAACATCCCAAATACCAATACACTAGCACCACTAGCACCAGGTGTGTGTTTGGCATGTCCATCTGAAAATACATGCCTAACACACACACACACACACACACACGTAGACACACACACACACACACAAACACACACACACACACACACACACACACACACACACACACACACACACTCTAGCTGTAGCTTTGTGACCGGACGTATGCAGCCATATACCAACCCTAAAAACCAACTTTCAGTGGTTTTTAGGGTTGAATCTCATATGAGGTTAAATCTCAGGATCGTCTGTTTTTAATTTGACAAGCCGGACAGGATTTTCCTGCAAGGCTGGAAACTCTCCTTTCAGTCAGAGTCTACTGGCACTTGATGGAATCACCCAACGTCGTCTCTGCTGTGGACTCATCCTCTACTGGTTCGCATGGGATGACTGGCTCAGCCAATGGGACCAAAGCCAAGGTTCCTGATATCATCAAGGCAGAACGTCTTCAGAGGAATCATCTAATCAGCTATTTGTTCTGTAAACAAGTATTGTTATTTTGTCATTGAATTTTGTTTCCTATTTCAATTTGACATTTTACCCTTCCAGTATGGCACGGTGGCGCAGTGGTTAGCTCTGCTGCCTCACAACACGGCGGACCCAGGTTCTAGTCCCGCTCTGTGCAGAGTTCGCATGCTCTCCCCGGCTTCAAATTACCCCTAGGTGTTAGTGTGTGTGTGAGTGTCTGTCTGTCATATATATGGCTCAGCGGTGCACTCTGCTTCACGCCCCCAGCTGGCTGGGATAGGTTACAGCACTCCACAACCCGCGATAGCAGACGAAATGTGTGATATATAGAAGATGAATGAATTAGACTTTTGAGCTGCCTCTGGAGTACCTCAACCACGAGGAAGTTCATGAAGCTCAACAGGGCATCATAACCGGATGCCCAGGAGTTGGCATGGAGCCCTCAGTGATAAGAGTGTGTCGTCCTGGTTTACATAACATCCGACACTGTGATGAAGGAGGCCAAACAGGATGAACATGCCTTGCATCAAGTGAACATTGATATGGTGCATCACCTATTATCCCTGTTGCCCACAATAAACTTTTTTCCTTTCGGCTTTTCCCTGAAGGGGTTACCACAGCGATTCAGTTGCTTCCATCTAACCCTGTCTTCTGCCTCCTCTTCTCCTACACCAACTGCCTTCATGTCCTCTTTCACTACATCCATAAACCTCCACTTTGGTCTTCCTCTTGGCCTCCTGCCTGGCAGTTCAAAAGCCAATGCAGGAATCTGTGGCCCCTATTACTGTTCCCCCTTGAGATCTGATCTGGACAGATTGTCATCATTCGGGACAAACAGCAAGTGCTCCTCCCTAAAGCTCGGATCAACAAGACTTCAAATGTCTGCAAGGGTTCTCGCTGGGTACTCCAGCTTCCACCTTTAAAGAAACATGTAGTTTAGGTGAATTGGTCACTTCAAATTTTCAGTGTGTGTTTGTCTTTTGTGTGGCCTCGCTATGAGCTGGTGTCTCAACTGGGGTGTACCCTGCATTTCACCATAGCCACCTGGGATAGACTACAGGAGAACCATGACCCATAAGGTAAAGAAGTGGCTGTAGACAAGACACTTGCGGTCATGTTGTCTGCAAGGAAATGGATGGATAAAATTACAGCATTTGAGGTTTGATGAAATTGCAAAATATGTTCAAGCTAAAACAGAGGGAGGTCTGGACTGTAGTCAGTTTGTGCAAACTTTACGCAGGGAAACAAAAAGTTGCAAGATATCTGTGCGAAAATAGGTGCTGCTAAAAAGATTTGATTAGGAAAAAGCAATAGAACAGTCTTAGAGAAAGGGGGGTAGACGAGGGTCAAATTGAAAGTACAGTCCAAAACAAGTAAACCATGTCCAGAGGGAGCAGGGAAGATATCTAAAGTCCAAAAACAGGCAACAACTCCACAGGTTGAAAGGCTTTGCACGAGGCACAAAGACACACCGGTGATGAAAGAGGGAACACACACAGAGTTCAGAACAACATACGAACTGTTCGCGCTGAGTAACACATCAAATGCGGTATGTAGATGCAACTGAATTCTGTCTGTATGTGAGGAATGACCAGATGGATACTGGTTCGGCAGGAAGTTCTTTGTTAAGCCATCATTTTGTGGTTTATTTTAAATTTCTTCGGTTGATTCACTGGTAATCATTTAAAAGGTGAGAATTCAACCGCAGATTTTTAGAACTAGTGATTTTAAGAGTTTTGTGCAGAAAAATCTGCATCTTCCTCCATCTTTTTCTCTCTAACAGTGACCTGTGTAGCTCTGATAATGAACCACCTACACTGTATCATCACTCATTTCATGGAACAATCGGTACATAAAGATCACTTACAGCACAAACATTTTAGCTCCTGTTAAATGATTTAAGTGCTTAAGGGTGAGGATGTCCCAAATTCCTTTATCAGCAAGAGCAACAACTGGTTTAGGGGGACATTTTCCTGAAGAGGAAGCACATTTCCTTTTTCAAGTGTTAATTCTAAGCTGTGTAAGCTAACAGAATGACACAAAAATGTGTGATGCAAATTTCTAATAATGTATCTTCTAGTTTTTCATGTTGTGCCATGCTCCAATGTGTGTGTTTGCATGTGCGTTTATACGTGTGTTTGTGTGTGTGTGTGTGTATGTGTGTGTGTGTGTGTTTGTGTGTGTGTGTGTGTGTTGTCTTTCAATATGCAGCAGTATAAACACTATATTAAATAGATTATAGGGAAAAAAAAGTGGCTGAAATTGGGTAACTTCAAATTGTAATTTTTAAGGATCTTATATTTCCACTGCTAAGTTTGATTCTCAGGTTGCACATTAATTGAGTTGAGGAAAGTTTCTAGTATCTTATATCGTAACTGATACTTGTATCCTCAAATAACCCTTCCTCTGTAGGTCTGCCGATGGATGACCGGATGTTTTTTAGGGTGTAATATAATTTTATTCTGCAGAAAACGTTTCATGTGGATATTTTCCTGAGTGAAAATGAATAAACCTGCCACTCATCGCATGTTTCTAGCCCCAGAATTGACTTGCCCTCACCGGGTCCGACTTTTGTGGAGGAGTATCTTTACATTAAGGCCTCTGCAGGGTGAGCAAATATTTTTATTGTCTTTGTGTCAGGAATATAGAACTCTTGACACGTTGCATCCAAAGAAATCCTTTTTCTGTTAGACTGTATAAACCAGGTTTGAAGGCTGTCGATAAATCACAGGAAATATCCATCCAGCACGCTAACTAGTTGTTCTAATACGCTCTGATTTCATACATGAGGAATGTATGTGGTTGTCTGTCACTGCGAAATAGGGCAAATGTAATCCTTCTTATGGGATTGAGACCTGCAAGTCTGGAAGCTTGGTGAGTTTGAGATAAACAAGTTTTATTTATTTGCTTGTCATGCACACACACACACACACACACACACACACACACACACACACAGAGGGAGAGAAATCAGCACGTCTGCATCACGAACAAAAAATCTCCCATGTTAACACTTAAACGCAGCAGGAGTCCACTGTTATTGCGCTGATCGCTCGTCTGTCCTCAGCTGAACCGGAGGAAATACAGGAAAAAAGTTTATTATAACACCTTCATTCATTCAGGCTCTATCTGGGCACACGCCCACTATGGAGCACATCACCTGATCTCAAAATTATTTTTTTAGGTTGTAATGTCCTCAGCTCACCTCTGCCGGCCTGTGAGTCAGACACAAAAACGAACTTTTATAATGCTGCAAGGAACACTTTTCTTGTCTTTACAACGATGCCCTACTTTCTTATTTTGCAACAATTTTCTCCTGGAATTTGTGTGTCTTGTCAGTTTTTTATATTTCCCTGACTAATCTGTGTACAAAGACTGGCTTTGACAAATGTAGAGCATGTATAATGTTACGTTTAAATCCACGAGCTAATAATGATCACATATCTTAGGTCAACCATACCAGTGAGACTCTTTAGTGAGAATGTAATGATTACAACAAGGTGATTAATAGATCAGTAAAGCCTCATCCCTCAAACTCCACCATAAAACTACAACTTGAAGCCCAATTAGTATGTTTCTAAAGCTAATGAGTCTGGATTGTGCTATACTGTAATCAGTTAAATAGGATAATACATTTTCCATATATACACCATATTTCTAATGTAGCCGCAAGAGGACACAAGCCAGTGTCTTATTGTGCCGGTCCCAAGCCCGGATAAATACAGAGGGTTGCATCAGGAAGGGCATCCGGCGTAAAACTTTTGCCAAATCAAAGATGCGAATCAAACCTATGACTTCCATACCGGATCGGTTGGTATCGGTTACCATATTTCTCAAAGTACTTGCTCAGTTATCCAAACCAGCCAAATGTAGGTGATCAAATCCCTTCCATAGCCACAGTAGTATAAAGCCAAGCACCAAGGCATGCAGACGACAAATATTTGTGACAAACATTTTTTCTTTGTGCATGCGCGAGCAGGCTGCAGTTTCCTCTGCTCAGAGTGAGTTTGTTATGCTTAATTTTGCGTTTTTTTTCTATTTTTCTGTGTATATTATTCTAACATAAATTTTGATAATGTATAGCAATATGCTTGTGTACTCCAAGGATGAGTTAATGTCTCTGAGGGCCAAAGGAGACCCAGCAACACGTGATCTCATCCCCGCCGAGCGGGTCACGTTGAAAGGGCTAGACTAACTGCTAGGCCGTTAACCGGAGGCGAGTCAAACCCTCCATCCCCTTCGTCATCATGGGGAATGTGAACTCGCTACCAAACAAGTTGCACGAACTGACGGTGCTGTGCAGGACTGAACAGCGCTACCGGGAGACCAGCTTGTTTGTGATCTCAGAGATGTGGCTAACTGGTGACGTGCCAGACGCTAACGTCGGACTAACCGGCTTCTCCTCCGTACGAACGGACCGGGACACTAACAACGGCGGTAAGAAGAAAGGAGGTAGATTAATAATCTATACCAATGATAGATGGTGCCATCCAGGACATGTGACGGTGAAATTGACACTGTGCAACCTTGATCTGGAGCTAATAGCTGTTAGCATCAGACCCTACTACCTGGCGCCTGAATTTTCACACGTTATTGTCCTCGCCATCTACATCCCCTACCTGCAGACCCAGAGACTGCACGAGAGACCATCTGTGGGACCACCTCCGCTCTTCTGACCCGGCACCCAGAGGCACTCGTCATTATTACTGGTGACTTTAACCACGTCACCTTGGACTCATTTCTCCCCACAATGGTCCAGTGTGTAGACTGTCCCACACGGAAGAACAGAACCATCGATCTGATCTACACTAATGCTAAGGAGGCATACACCGTCACCCCCCTCCCTCCACTAGGTAAATCAGACCACAACCTAGTGCATCTACATCCCACCTACATCCCGCTGGTGAAACGGCTACCAGCAACAACACGGCAGGTCAGGAGGTGGACCCTGGAAGTGGAGGAGATGCTGAGGGACTGCTTCCAGACCACCAACTGGGATGTCATCGTGGGCTCACATGGGGAGGACATTGAGGGGGCAGCTCAGTGTTTTACAGATTACATGAACTTCTGTGTGGACACAGTGGCCCCTGTCAGGACAGTCAGGTGTTACCCCAACAACAAACCATGGGTAACCAAGGAAGTCAAGGCTGTCCTGAACAGGATGAAGCGGGCGTTCAGGAGCAAGAATGAGGAGGAGATGAGGAAGGCCCAGCAGGAAGTGAGACTCTGCCTGAGGGAGGTCAAGGAGGCGTACGGGAGGAAGCTGGAGAAGCAGTTGGGGTGCAACCAGGTACGGGAGGTCTGGAATGGGATGAGAACTATCACCAGACACGGGAAAGGGTGCAGCACTGTGAAGGGGAATATTGAACAAGCGAATGAACTAAACAGCTTTTTCAATCGGTTCAGCTCCCCCACCACTCCCGGCTCCTCGTCTTAGGCCTCTCCCGGCCCTGCAGACAACTCCGCTGATGCTCCCTCCTCCTGTGCATCCTCTCCTTCCACCCCTGCCACTTCTCCTGAGCCCTCTCCAAGAACTGCGAAGCTCAATGACCCCACCTCAACCACTGGACTTCCAACCTCGCCACGACTTCCTGCTCCCACCACTACCAAGTCTGTCATAACTGCAGACCTGGTGATGACAACGCTGAGGAGGCTCCATCCCTATAAGGTGGCTGGACCAGATAAGGTCTCCCCAAGACTCCTCTGAACCTGTGCTTCGGAACTGGGAGACCCCCTGCAGTGATTGTTCAACCGCAGGCTGTGGCTGGGGAGGGTCCCGTCACTGTGGAAGACCTCCTGCATCGTCCGTGTCCCCGAGGAAGGATGCCCTACTGAGCTCAACGACCACTGACCGGTCGCTCTTACCTCCCACGTAATGAAGACCCTAGAGCGACTGGTTCTGGATCTCATGCGTCCACAGGTGCAGGGTGCAATGGACCCTCTTCAGTTCGCTTATCAGGCCAAGGTTTGGGTTAACGACGCTGTCTTGTACCTCCTCCACCGTGTGCTCTCCCACCTGGACACCGGGGGCTGTGCCGTCAGGGTGCTCTTCTTTGACTTTTCGAGCGCCAGTTTGTGTTGAAGGCGCTGGTGTTTATCCAGTATTTATTCTTTATGTAACGCCTGAGCAGTGGATATGTACAATTTCCTCCGGGATTAATAAAGTCTCTCTCTCTCTCTCTCTCTCTCTCTCTCTCTCTCTCTCTCTCTCTCTCTCTCTCTCTCTCTCTCTCTCTCTCTCTCTCTCTCTCTCTCTCTCTCTCTCTCTCTCTCTCTCTCTCTCTCTCTCTCTCTCTCTCTCTCTCTCTCTCTCTCTCTCTCTCTCTCTCTCTCTCTCTCTCTCTCTCTCTCTCTCTCTCTCTCTCTCTCTACACTGGTAGGAAGCCACCAGAGCACTAAGCAAAGCCCATGAACACATTTAATGAGTGAGTTTGGTGTTGAAGAACTTTACTGATCTGCGCAGAGTCTTGACCTGAACCTAATAGAACAGCTCTGGTGTTCAGTGGAGCAGAGACTGTATCTGACCTTACAAATGCCCTTTTGGAAGAATGATAACAATTTCCTATTAACACACTCCAAACCTTGTAGAAAGCCCTTCCTAGAAGATCTGAAGCTGTTATAGCTTCCAAAGATGGACTGACGTCATGTTAAATCCGTTACATTACGAATGCGAAGCAACTGAAGTTCGTATGCGTGTGAAGGCAGGTGAGCGAATACTTTTGGAAATATAGCTATTTACATAAGGTTTTTTTTATATACACGATCCATCCACTATTCCTCAAAGAAAATGTGGAAAAATAGAGACTGAATTATAATCCTATTTCCCCATCAAAATGCAAATATTTCTATTCTTAAAGACCCATCCCACCATCAAGATTTATTAAATATTATGCATTTGATTATTAAACAATCCAACAGAAACATGGACAAAGGTGAAAAATGGGAAGAAAAAGAGAAGAGAACTTAAAAAAGAAACATAAAATAATAAAAGGTGATTTTATTTTATTTATTATTACCCCCACTAGCCCCACTCATTTTAGGCCAGTCTGTTTAAAACTAAATCTTAGCTACATTTTCAGCAGCTGAAGCCTTCATGAACGTAATTAACAAAAATGTAAATTTTCGACACATAAAGACATGAAACAGTATCAAAATGAACTTCTGTTTGGAGCCTGCCCTGGAACAAAACTAAATCAATGACAGACAACTAAGTAAATAAAGATGGGATAAGAATGTGGTCAAAACAAAAAGAGAAAAGATAAAGTGGTGACGAGATGCTGAGAATAAATGTGTGCATCCTAAATTAATTCAGAAATAGAAAATCTGATTATTGCAAAAAGGGAATGGTTCATATTGGTCAGATTTTGTTTTCAAAACAGAAAAACTCAATAATTTGTATGAAATTTACAAATTATTTAGAATTTATTTGACCCAAAGGAATGAATTATTCAGGGAGTTAATAACTAAACAAATCCATCTTCGGTAAATTAATCATATTTCACTTTATTTTATCATGTTAAATACGAAGGAAACCACATTTATAAATTCTGATTATCGTTAGGATCATTTTCCCAATGTAATATCAAGACAAATATAGTGACTTACACATTAACTGATATATTAGAGCTGTTTAAAAGTTTTTTTTACACACGGTGCGCTCTGTGCCTGCAAAGGGTTAAACTGCATTGCCAGCAATCCCTTTAACAGGCAGGTGCTCCGCCAGTCCGGCCCACAGCTCAGCGTATTCCAGCATCTCAGCAGGAACCCAGAACTGTCATGTAAGGAGTAACGAGTCATGTGAACGATGATGGCCGCAGGTCGGCAGCAGCCTTCAAATAGAGCATCATCGCTGCAGGAGTGGGACATCAACCCAGGCCAACCGGTGGACGTGCATTACCCTGACAGGCAGACTCACTCACGTGCCAAGTTCTAAGAGAATAGGATTTTCTCTCTCTGACTTAAAAGCGGCAACAGCAGCTAAAGCAACAACAACAAAAACGACAACAACAACATTGACTTGTCTGCTGAGGTGTGCTCTGGCTCTGGAGATGTGGTGGATGCTGTTTCCAAGGTGGATCTGGTTCCTCGTGTGTGTGTCAGTGTGGATGGGACACCAGGCGATAATTTTGCCCCACATCACCTACACACATGCGGGGATCTGTCCGAATGACATGAATCCTAACCTGTGGGTGGATGCCATGAGCACCTGTACTAGAGAGTGTGAATCAGATAAGGTAATGTCTCAGAGTGTTTTATATTCTTTTTATATTTAATTCAGAGGTGATTGACTATCTGTAGAATGTTACAATGCTGACTGTGCATCTGTGGTGTCTCTCCTCTTGCAGGAGTGTGAGACCTTCGAAAAGTGTTGCCAAAATGTGTGCGGGAACAGGAGTTGTGTAGCGGCCCGTTATATGGATGGTGATAAAGGCCCCATGGGAATGCCAAAGGAAGCCACCTGTGCTAGTTTCATGTGCAACCAGCAGGGGTCTGAGTGTGACGTCTGGGATGGGCAGCCGATGTGTAAGTGCCGCGATCGCTGCGAGAGAGAGCCACACTTCACCTGCGCCTCCGACGGCATGACCTACTACAACAAGTGTTACATGGATGCTGAGGCGTGCTCCAAGGGCATCACCCTGTCCGTTGTTACCTGTCGCTTCCACCTCACATGGCCCAACACCAGCCCTTCACTGCCACGGGCGACCACTCATCGTCCAACCACCGCCCCTCTCCATACGACGATCCCACCTCCTGCGGAGCCTCAGCCACCCGTGGTGGTCAGCGGTCCCACTCACCAGACCGTAAACGCAGGTGACACAGCCAGCTTCCTGTGTGAGGTGACAGGTCGTCCCCGACCTGAGATCACCTGGGAGAAGCAGCGGCCGGACGGCATGGAGAGGGCAGTCATGATGCCTAATCATGTGCGAGGAAATATGGTGGTCACCAACATCGGTCAGCTGGTCATCTACAACGCACATCCAAATGACTCAGGCATCTACACCTGCACGGCCAAGAACCCATCTGGACTGGTTCAGGTCAGCCACCCTCTGACCATATTGCCTAAAGGGCAGCAGAAAACCCCAGAGCCCAAGAATGTGACCCGCTGCCAACCCGGAGAGTGTCTGAAACTTGCTGAAAACCCTGAGGATTGTGGAAGCGAGCAAGAGAAAGTGAGTTGGTATTATGAACCCAAAGCCAACAACTGCTTTTCCTTCACCCACTGCCACAGAAGCAGCAATGACCAGCAGCCCAGCAAGATGTTTGAGACGTACGAGGAGTGTATGGAGTGCTGTGGTCCAGAGCTGTTGGGCCCCTGCGGGCTCCCTGCCCTGCAGGGCCCCTGTAAAGCCTACGAGCCTCGCTGGGCTTACAGCAGTAGCCTGCGGCAATGCCAGTCCTTCATCTACGGAGGATGCGAGGGCAACGACAACAACTTTGAATCTAAGGAGGTCTGTGAGGAGACGTGCCCCCACCCCAAGAACCACCACCACTGCAAGGTGTGCAAGCCAAGAGGCAAGATAGTGATGAGCTTCTGTCGGAGTGACTTTGTCATTCTGGGTCACATGACAGAGCTTATAGAGGAAAAGAACTCTGGCCACGCCCTTGTGACTGTGGAGGAGATCCTTAAGGACGAGAAGATGGGTTTACGTTTCTTTGGCAAGGAGCCTCTCGAGGTCACCTTCCTCAACATGGACTGGAACTGCCCTTGCCCAAACATCACAGGCACTGCCTCTGAGGGACAGGTCATCATTATGGGCAACGTGCATGATGGGATGGCCATCCTTCAGCCAGAGAGCTACGTGGGTGCTTCAAGCCCTCGTCGAATACGGAAGCTGAGAGAGGTCATCTCTAAGAACACCTGTGATATTCTGAAAGCGATCACCAACAGCCCTCAGTAGGCTAAAGGTTATATTCTCTATGTAAAGTTTAGGAATCTGACTCCTACAATAAGCTTTTATGTAGCTACATGTAATGCCTCCTTTCTGTGTTTGAAAGTTTTCTCGGTGAGGAACATGTCCTTTTATTAAGGGTGCAGTCATTCACATTGTTGATTGAAATACCATGAGACATCCATCAAGATCCTCTTGTTACCTTACTCCTCCAAACTCGTCCTCTGCTCATGCTCTGTCTTGCCTCCAGCAGAAACGCAGGTTGCAGAGGCTCAAGACAGACATGGTGCAGTTTTTATGTACATAATTTAACCGTCACAAATCTTGTGATTCTTTATTTTTCCAGGCATGTTTCATAACTGAACACTTTGTACATTTAGGTTTCTATGTATTTCAGTACGACGAGCTTGATTTGGTTCATCCCAATGAAGAAGTTGTAATATATTATATAAACTTCCACAATTTATCACCATCACTCTAAATTTTCATGTACTCACTCTTCCATTTTTGGATATTTATTACCTTTAGCTTTTACGCAGTTTTATATTTCACATTTTCTCTGAAATGTAGATGCTTTTGATATAATTTTATGTTATCTGTGACAAAAATAAAGAGTTGGTTTTTATTTTCTTTTGTCTCCTTTCATTGGCCTCTGTTCATATGTACATGACCCATTTCGTACTTTCATTTTTTGGGCAGACACAATTTTATTGTTTTGAAGCCTACAGTACACAATCGCCTGTTGTTTAGCAGGCTTTCTCTATCTGTGTGGCTGCACTGGTAGGTTCTGATAAAACAGACTTAAGAACAACATATCCTCATCCCCAACCAGAGCCCATCCATTCTTAACACCCCAATGGTATTGTAAAAACTTTCTCCCTATTTCGTGTTGCCTCCGTGATTCAGTCTAATTGGGTCAGGAGCCTAAGTTGTAAAACTCTGATCCATTTTCATACATGAGTTATGTGTTTCATGCTGTGCCAGCCGGCGTCTGTTGGTTCCTTGGAACATGTCTTGGTGGACTTCAACGAGGGTGTTCTACTTCCCAGATGAGATTCTGTTTCTCCCATCCGGAGTGGCGAGGGAGGCAGGGGATCAAACCCATGTATGGACTTCCTTTACTGGCAAAACCACCCTGGAGCTGAGGTTCGTACTTCAGCAGCTGTTGAGGCCCTGGAGCAGAGAAGTATGACCATGGATCACATCAGAAAGCAATATAAACAAAGTTCATATCAGCAACAACCATTTTTTATTATAAGTCACTTAAACCATTATTGATGCGCAGCAGGTACAAAGAATATTCTTAGAACTGCCTAAAATTACACATCCAGATCAGATCCCACATTTGTTCTGTGGAAAGTATGTATATTCTTGTTGTTTGTTGCATATCTATTGAGTGTGAGAGGTAAGCAGGATGGTTTGATAGACATTTGTGAAGATTAAGTGGAATTGTTTTGTGATGAACATTTTTATTCACAACATGATGCAATACCTTCTAATCTTACATATGAGGTGATGTGCATATGGCTGTGAGTAAGTTTGGACAGAAATAATAAAGACAACGAAAAAAGTCACTGCTTTATAAGATTTCCTTTAAAATCACCTTTATTTCCTTAGACATTGATTTTCATTGCATTTGTGTAGTGATGGATAGTACAGCCCTTCAGAATGACGACTGTAACAGTGCGGAACTCAGACAAATTATAAGTGAAATAGAATGACATTAGTGTTCTATTATACACTAATGTTTACACATTAGTGTATAATAGAACATGAACAAGAAATATAGCTTTTAGCCTTTTATGGAAAAGAACCATGAAAAAGAACAATTCTGCAGATGGATTTAAAGTTTAGATATAATGATTGGTGATTTATTCCAGACTAATGTATGTACTCCTGCATTCAAAAAGGGACTTGTCAAGAGCCTCTTGGTTACAGTCAGACACACACTGGTACAGAAAATCTTTCGTAATAGTTGTCAATGGTGAAACAATATGTGCACACTATTGTGGTTTGGATTAAGTCCATATGGAAATTTTACGGCATTCATAGGTTCAGTGTACACTTTAGAATCACATCTCAACTAGAACAAAATTGAATGGTATTCTTCTTCTCTGATTTCCCACTTTTAAAAGCACCTTTAACCACTTCAGCAGGTAGTCTGGTGTCTGAAACAGCACCATTTATTATCAATTAAAACTGAACATATTCAAAACATGTGTGATCCCTACTTTTCAAACACTTTCATGCTTTTCTAAATTGAATTGGGCCACATTAGAGGGTACAAGAGTTATGCTTTGATTTGCTTGTGCAGACCTTTTTGC